>NC_047153.1:1571870-1766870 GCF_009819705.1 Hippoglossus hippoglossus | reverse complement strand
TTTACCTCGGGGCCCCTCAGGAGCCCGACCATGTGAGTGACTGGGGCCTGTTTTAAAACCCTTCAGTCTCAGTGAGGTGCTTATGAAATATGCATCTGTCAACATGAGCAGTTTTACAGACACACGGTGAATCTTCAGATTGATGTTTCTCACGTCAGTTTGTTGCTACAGATTCTGCAGGTTTTTGCTTCCAGCCTGACGAACGTGTCTGAACGTTCCTGCAGCGAGAAGAAATGCATCGTCGTGTGAAAGCAGCGTGAAGTGGTTTTCATACTGCGTGTGTGTGTGTGTGTGTGTGTGTGTGTGTGTGTGTGTGTGTGTGTGTGTGTGTGTGTGTCTCAGCGTCTCAGCTTCAGCTTCATATTTTAATATAACAAGAGAAAACAAACTCAGCTGTTATAACATGTGTTAACACATCTGTTCAACATCACTTACACAAACTGTACACATCTTTATTTTAGTAAAATAACACACTGTCATCTTAACGCTCAGTATCTTCAGTCTCCTTCTGTTTCCACTTTTTATTTTCAGTTCTGACACACACACACACACACACACACACACACACACACACACACACACACACACACACACACACACCCTGCAGGCATCACAGGGTTTAGAAAG
Source organism: Hippoglossus hippoglossus (assembly GCF_009819705.1). NCBI lineage: Eukaryota > Metazoa > Chordata > Actinopteri > Pleuronectiformes > Pleuronectidae > Hippoglossus > Hippoglossus hippoglossus. The sequence goes on along the minus strand of NC_047153.1, from coordinate 1,766,243 downwards.
CACACCTCAGTAAAGCAGATAAAATAAATAAAACAAGCTGTGATTTAATTATTATTAGTAACGATGCAACATTTTTTCTACTCTTTCTATTTCTGTACGTGGAGGTGGGGGTGAGGGGGGGTGAGGGGGGGTGAGGGGGGGAGGCTGGTGTTTGGAGCGTGGCCCGAACAAATAAAGGTCAAGTCTGAACTGAAGGACGATGGGCTCAAAGGTTGTTTGTCTCTGTGAATGTTTCAACCACTTGTTGAAGTTTAAAACTGATCCAGAGTCAGATTTCACACACACACACACACACACACACACACACACACACACACACACACACACATTAGAGAGTGAAGGTGATTGGAGTTGAGAGTCGACTCAGATCAGTTTTCTGATTCCTGCCAACATCAGGACTTTTATTCTGAAAAGCTCTGTGCTGTTAGATGAAAGACTTTATTTCTAATCCAGTTCAGCCTGAGTGGAGCAGCAGGAGATCGTCTTCGTCTTCCACGTGTACGGCTCCTCTTCTTCATTCTGAGATATTTGTGTTCTTCCAGTTTCTCGTCCGTCACGTGTTAGAAACCTCCTCCCTCCTTCAGACTGTGACTGAGCTCCAGGTTCAATCAGCTTCATCGGCCAAGTTCAACACACCAGCTCAGTCTGAGGCTGAAATCTTCAGCGTCTAAACCTACACTCAGATAAAACTTCGTACGAGCGATGAGGGCGAGTTCTCAGCTTTCAGCGAGCGTTTCAGCATCAGTGAGAGTCGACATTCAACAAGGACGAGGCTCTGGAACATGTCAACGATGGTGTGTCCCGCCAGCGCTGCACCCGCAGAAACAAACACGGTCCCGAAGCGTGACGCTGTAACATGATAGACTGACTTCAGAGATCAAAGCAGCTCCCCTGAACCCAAAGACGTGATCTCAGGCATAGAGGTGATGATGTCAGTAGCCAGTCGGATTTACCTGTAGCCTCAGGTACCCTCAGGTTCGGCCTGTATCGTTGATTAAAGGGTCAAAACACTTAATGACGCTCAGGTGCGCAACTGAGGTTATTTAGCTAACATCCGCTGGCGGCCGCTAACACCTGCTAACATCTGCTGGTAGTTGGTAACTTGATTTGTGCAGAAAACGTACAATATATTCACCATCTTGTCCGATGTTCTAAGAAATTCTCATAAAGCATCAGGTCAGAAGTGTGTGGACAGAGAGTCAGTCTGAAGTCAAACAAGGAAAACTACGTCTCAGCTTAAATATGAACAGATTTTCATCTGAGTGAGACTGTGAAGTTCAGGTTGCCAAAAGTAAGTGGACAGAAACACACACACACACACACACACACACACACACAGAAACACACACATCACTTCTGAACTTGTCAATCACTCGTGTCGGTTTGTGTTTGTTTGTTTCAGACGTTTTTTATGAGTGTATTTTGGAAGGTCATGTGACCACCGGACATGTGAACACGCGCAGCTCATCCCTCCGTCACCTCACACACTATCACCGTGACAACAGCTTAGCGGCGACTCCTCCCGCTCCAGACTCGCCACTAATCTCAGGACGTGACTCATCTCTCAGGCCGACCACACGACAGCACACACCTTCCAGACACAGATACCCCAAAATCCCCAGGGACAATCAGAGTCTTATGTGGCCACGGCGTCGTGCCGTCCGCCCGGCTACCGACGCTAACCGCCTTAAAGCTGTGGCTTTGTAAATCTGAAGCCAGACGAGGCTTCTGTGGCATGTGAAGCAACTGCTGGTTTGTTTGGGCCTTTCCTGACATTTTCCCACTAGAACAACAAACACTCTTCTATCAGAGAGTTCGCTCGGACCCATGAAACGTTTCTGGGAGAACACAGAACAATGAGGCCTCCGGCTGTCGAGCTGTCACACACCATTTCAGCCTCCACAGCGTAAAGCTAAAAAAACTCCGCTCTGAGGAATTCCTCAGAGTCCGCTCTGGCTCTGCTGCCTCCTTCATTTTGGTTTTCAAGAAACGAGAATATAGAAAAAAATCGCATGGGAAAAAACACATATACACACACACACTCACACACACTCACATCCTTCACTGTCAGAGTCTGGAGCCACCAGGCTGCCACAGAGTAAAAATGGCTGGATGGGCATGTGGACAGGACTGAGTGTACAGTGCTGTGGTGTAATGAAGTGTTGTGTAGTGTTGTGTAATAAAGTTTAGTGTAACGATGACGCTCACTCACTTTGTCGTCGTGACGATTACCTGATCAGGTTCGTCAGCTTCTGTAATTCAGACTTTTCCTGTTTTACTTTTAAATCATTTGTCTCGTTTGCACCTTTGTCTTTGTCCTGTTTCCTGTTTCCGGCTCCTGTGATTGGCTGCTCGGCCCTGATGACTTTGTGTTTACAGACCTCCTCCTCTCAGGTGGATTTAAAGTTCAGTTCACTTCCCTCATGTTTCCTCTTCCTTCGATTCGTTGGTTCCGTTCATGACTTGAAATCCAACGACTGTAAACTTGTTCTTAATCAAAGTCACCATTGTTTTTTTACGTTGAGCGACGTCTCCAACATGATGAAATATGATGAGTCATGTGATTCTGACTTAATGTCACATGAAGCAAATCGCGTTCCTGAGAAATGTGAGTGTGTTTGGGTGTGTGTGTGTGTGTGTGTGTGTGTGTGTGTGTGTGTGTGTGTGTGTGTGTGTGTGTGTGTGTGTGTGTGTGTGTGTGTGTGTGTGTGTGTGTGTGTGTGTGTGAGTGTGTGTGTGTTAAAGGCTGGTGGATGGTTCATTTTTCATAAGAAAACAATCATATTTCAAGTCTTCAACATTAACAGATGATGAGATAAAAATAATCATCTCATTTTTGTTGATTTCTGTTTAACTGACAAACACAAAGATCTCATGAGTCCATTAAACTGTAGGAATGAATTGATGTGAAGACACAACAACTCACTGATGAAGCAAATCCCTTTTAAATTGAGTTTATTTCTTTATTTCCATAACCTTTATTGACATGACATCACAGGTGTTGTTAACAACTGAACTGAACATGTGTTTCTGCAGGTTTTTATGTTGTTAGAAAAGAAAAACATAAAACTTTTGTTGAGGTTCATAAAAACTTTAGTTTCAAGGTTTTTTACTGTGAACACAGTTTTTAGATTGTTCCTCGCCAAAATAAGAGTCAGATAAAGATCTAAAATAGACGATAGGATTGACACACTGTGTGTGTGTGTGTGTGTGTGTGTGTGTGTGTGTGTGTGTGTGTGTGCGTGTGTGTGTGTGTGTGTGTGTGTGTGTGTGTGTGTGTGTGTGTGTGTGTGTGTGTGTGTGTGTGTGCGTGTGTGTGTGCGTGTGTGTGCGTGCCATTTTGAAAGAGTTGTGTAAGTGGAACAAAGACAATTGTTGTAACAGTTGTATCTGTGTGTGTGTGTGTGTGTGCGTGTGTGTGTGTGTGTGTGTGTGTGTGTGTGTGTGTGTGTGTGTGTGTGTGTGTGTGTGTGTGTGTGTGTTGAGGTAATTGTGACCTTATGTAAGTCAGATAACAGCGACGTAACACAGACAGACGGAGTGAAAACCACCTTCACATCCGAGCTTCAGTTACACAGCGACTCTTGGTCCTCGCCTGGTCTCTGCTCCTGGAGCTGTGGTTTCCTGCCCAGTGTCTGCAGGCGCTGATAACATCTCGCTCTCTGCTGGACTTCCTCCATCGCACCGCCACCGGGATGAAGATACCGTCACAGTGAAGGTGTTTTACGCAGAGAGGAAGAAGTTTCCTCAGGCCTCGCGTCAGGCTGAATCTGGTGAAAACACTTTATCTAGAGTATTCAGTCGTTAAGTTTTAAGATCAACTTGATCCTGAGGTGATTTAGATTTTAAAGGGAAGGTTTAAATGGTTTTAAAATCCAGAGGCGATGACGCTGAACCTGAAACATCAGCCAATCCGTTAACGTCAGTTTGTTAATGTACATATATACAGTTTTTTTATAAACATGATTAACAGGAACTGAGACACTCAGAAAAAACATTTTATTCTCTTGAGTTATTTGATAATAATAGAATATTAAAGAAAATAAACAGATACAGTTCAACAGTCTGGTCCTGGTCCAGATCTGGTGTGGATCCGGACCAGATCTCAGAGCATATGATCTGATCTGAGGACTGGACTCCGAAACCCTGAGCTGGACTTCTGCAGTTCCCTGTGACCTTTGACCTCTGCTGGGCGGAGGTAAACTTCGACCCGGTGACGTTCAGATGTGCCAAACGTTGAGTATTTTTCTTGGTTAGCGTTCAGTGGTCTGTCGCTGTATGAACACTGTTAATGATTGAATGTGAGCAGCGGCTCCAGAGCGGACGGGGGCCTCTGCTCAAACCTCCACGCTCCGTTTGTTGGCTGCGTCCCCGTTCGCCCGTCACCAGCTCACATTACAGCGTCGGCCGCTCGGTAACCACGCCATGAATAAACATGTTTGTGTTCAAGAGTCTGAATATTTTCATGTCGTAAATGTATTTACTCAGGAAGTGACGCCTGAACAATCTCTGACACACACACACACACCCACACACACACACACACACACACACACACACACACACACACACACACACACACACACACACACACACACACACACACACTGCAGTTCAAATGCACCAAATAAACGTCCTCGTGGTTCAAACATTACATCGTCGGAGGTGAAGTCTGCAGCTGCTTCCTCTTCTTCTTCTTCTTCTTCTATTGTTTAATTCTGTCTCTACTTCCTGTGATTGGTCCAAAAGTCCAAATTATCAACAAAGTGTTTTCACTGCAAACCAACAGAACCTGGTTCAGTTTGATCCAGACCCAGAACACCTCTTCAGCTCTGAGGAACCTTTCACACCTGATGTTCAGGTTCAGACTGAGCTGAAGAGTCTGAAGCTCTGAAACAAACCAGGTGTGAAATTCATCTTGACAATGTTCCACTGTCACTGTCTCCTCCTTGTTCAATGTAAATTAACACACAACAAACACACAAACACTGAAGTTTTAAACTAGATCTGTTCATATAAGCTTCCTGCATAAAATGTTCATTTTCAATTCTCGTTCTGCAGCTGTTTGTGTGTGTGTGTGTGTGTGTGTGTGTGTGTGTGTGTGTGTGTGTGTGTGTGTGTGTGTGTGTGCGTGCATCCGCCTGGTTTCACCTTAACTAAAGTCCAATGACAGTAAACTGTGTGTGATGACAGGCGTTAACCTGCAGGTCAAACACAACTGATCCTCAGTGACTCTCTGACGTGACCTCGGCTTCACTCAGAAAACCAACGAGTTTAAAATGATTTAAATCTACGTTTTAAATGACAAACTTATTTAAAGTGTATTTTCTGACATCAGCAACGAAAACAGGACAAAGGTTTTGACAGGAGACTGTTACTGCAGGGGATTTACTGTTTTTATTGTGGAGATGCATTTGTGGAGATGTTTTATGTTTAGTATTGTTTTGTCAGTTTGGGTTCGACGGGCTGGGTTCGATGCTGCAGAGGTCAGAGGTCACATGGCTGCGGCGGTGCTGCGTTCCCAGGCCGCAGGCCGCAGGTTGATCAGTAACTCGACGGGCGGGTTTAAAGTCTGCTCTGATAAATCCTGCTCACCAGGTCAGTTTGGACTTTACCCCGCTCAGGCTGGGAGTCTGCGTCTCAGCCCTTTGAGCCGACTGTTATATAAAGTCTGCGAGGAATCAACAGCTCAATGCTTCTTTTATTTTCTTATGTAAGGAAAGGAAGCAGGTGATTGGCTGCTGCTGGGCAGGCCGCAGTGTGTGTGTGTGTGTGTGTGTGTGTGTGTGTGTGTGTGTGTGTGTGTGTGAATGTGTGTGTGTGCGTGTGTGTGTGTGTTAACATATATGAACAGAGCTGAGTCCGATTCGAAGTGAAGCAGCTTCTGTTTCACTTCATCCAGCGCTGCAAAACACGACCAGGTCATGTGACTTTAAAACATGGCGGAGGCGAGCCGGCTGCATCTCCCTCTGTGACATCACAACTCTGCTGTGATTGGCTGAAGGCTTCACAGACACACATGACGTATTTAAAGCAGATGTGGAGTTTAGTTGAATCTTGTGATCTAGTTGAACGTGATGAGTTTTAACATCAGGACGTCGCAGCTCAGTCGACCAGCTGCTCCACGTCCACACACGAGACGTTTGAAGCAGAGACTCACAGTCCTTATGTCCTGATGTCTTTAACAGGGAAGAAAAACTAAATACAGATCCTGAACAAAGTGTCGACAGTGAAGAGACGACGATGACGATGTCAGCGAAAAAATGTGGCCCCCCCCCCCCCCCCCCCCTTCATTTTCACTGATACATTCTATTTGTCTGCGTTGGAGCAGTCGTCCGCGGTGGCGCTCTGTGTCGACGACCCGAGCCGAGCGGCGGTGGCCTCGCTGAACCCAGACGTCAGCTCAGCTCCGAACACTGGAGATGACAACGACCTGTCTTTTGTTTTTCTAACAAACTCCTGAAACCCAAAATGACCCGGAGGGAACCGCGGCGGCAGAGTGAGCCTCGCCGGCTCCTGCACGCTGTATACATCTGACATAAATACACCGGGCGGCTTTAAATAGACTGCAGCCATTCACTGTAAACACAGCCAACAACACAGGGCAGACATGCTGACTGCTGCCTTCTGCTGCACACACACAGACACACACACACACACACACACACACACACACACACACACACACACACACACACACACACACACACACACACACACACACACACACAAAGAGTTTTTTTGTGTCGCTGCAATATTTTTATGTTTTCTAAAAAAAAAACATGTTGACTCAGTTGAAGCTAAAACTGCTGCTGTCGTTTCTGTGTGTGTTTAAATCTTTGGCTGCGTCTTCTCTTTTGTCCGTGCTCAGCATCCTGCGCTGGGTCGACTCAGGTGACTGCAGGTACTGAACTACACCACTTCATACTTCATACTTCATACTTCATACTTCATACTTCATACTTTATACTTTATACTTTACACTAGTGCAAACAGCTGAGAGTGAGAGCTGGAGGAGGAACGACACGGAGACGCTGCTGGAGGCTTCGCTCTCAGATTCAAACCAGACCAGTCCTCACGTCACCATGTCGCACTGAAGCTGACCTTTAACTTTACAGATGTAAAATGTGAGCAGAGTCATTTTAAATATTTGTTTGAAATGTTTCCATCAATGCATGAATTCCTGAGTTTTGTGAGGTCACAGTGAAATTGAACGTTTGCGCTGAAGTTGAAGAAATTCTCTCCAGATGTTTCTGAGTTTTCACGATTCACGAGAATGAAACAGGCGGAAACACCTGAAGACTTGTTGCCATCATCGAGACATGAAGAATCCAGCAGCTGGAGGAGATGCATGATCCATTTATTTATCTGTTTATTATTTATTTATCTGTTTATTATTTATTTATCTGTTTATTATTTATTTATCTGTTTACCAGGAAGGTCCCACTGAGATCCAGCCCTTCTGTCAGGGAGTCCTGATCCGGAGCGATGACGTATAAAAGCTCATCACAGCACAAACGTTTATTTCTACATAGAAACGTGGCCGTACTAAAAGTATTAAAACTAAAGTGTAAAATAAACATTTTGTATTTGTTGTGGGATTTTCCAACGTTGTCGTTGTTGTAAATTATAATCCTGTGTCTCAAAGTGTTTTCTTCTTTAGCCAATGAGCTGAACTCCCTGTATAGTGAAGTATGAGTGGTTGAGAAGCTCAGCTCTGGTTTCAGGTCACTACCTTCATGTGTCTCACCTGCGTCTCATTGTCTCTGCTCTCGATCGCCCCGTTTCTCCGTCTTTCTCTCTTTCCTGCCTCAGGAGACCATGAGCCTGTTTGTTTTTTGTCTCATTAAATTCACCTTGTCCAGTATTCAAGTGGTTCTGACTGAACGTGACAGTACGACACCAAACTCATCTAAAGACCGATAAGTAAACACAGAGCGGGACCAGAGGGACGTAGCTGACATGTTGGTCCCTCTGTCCCTCTGTCCCTCTGTCCGTCTCAAGTCAAACTGCTGACTGAGAAACATGGAAACATCTGCCTGCTTTCACTTCTGGTTTTCACCATCTGTTAGGGCTGGAGTCGCACGGCATTCTGGGAGGACATTTGCCAGTCAGCGAAAAAACGTGGCGGCGAGCAGCACTTTCTATTAATGTGAGTGTGGAGGTCACGGCTGTTTATCTCCCAGTTACACGTCGGAGCTGCAGGACAAACACACATGATCACATGATCAGAGAGTGAAGACTTTCCTGTGTGTTGGAGAGTTATAATATCTGTGAAAAGTAAAAGATATTTGGAGCAGGATAAATTAAATATCATAAATGCAAAGTAAAAGATATTTGTAACAAGTGTCACAACCGAGCTGAAGGCTGGACGTGAGTTTTAACCCAAAATAAGTTAAAAGAAATAAAAAGGGGATTTAAACAGACATTAAACTCTTTTCATCAGGATCCTGCAGAGAGAAGCCGTCACAACGAGGACATGTTCAACCTTTAGTGGAGACGCAGGTGAGTTGCAGGTGTTTACTCTCAGGTTCATGTCACAACCTTCACAAAACTTCTTCTTCTTCACTCGCTTGGTTTTCATTCGTCCTCCTTCACTCATCACACGTCTCACTCCCTCCTTATGAAAACACTGTGATATCATACAACATCTGTGCCTGGTGATAACAACCACACTCACACACACACACACACACTCACACACACTCACACACACACACACACACTCACACACACACACACACACACACACACACACACACACACTCACACTCACACTCATTTCGATACAAATCAAGTTCAGAGTCTGATGGTGGACTCTGTGAACGTGTGGAATCAGACGTTTTCTGACCTGAAACTTATCAAAGTCTTGAACTCTAATCGGTCCCCAGAAAGATAGAAATCAGGAGAGCATGCACCACTGACATGGACAAATACACACACACACACTCCCTGATCACCATCATAGTTTCTGTGGTTCACATAAAGTTTAGAGCAGGAGGAAGAAACTCCTCCCCCTCCTCCCCCTCCCCCCACCTCTCTCACCCCCCCCCCCCCCCCCCCCACCTCTCTCTCCTTCTCTTTCTCTTTTTCGTTCTTCTTCTCTCCTCCAGAAGAACTCATCCATCAACACCTCAAACACCTAAACACACACACACACACGCTCACACACACACACACACACACACACACACACACACACACACACACACACACACACACACACATTCACAAACTCTCACACACACACAAACACACACACACACACACATTCACAAACTCTCACACACACCTAAACACACAAACACACTTCGAGTCAACATTCACATTGTTATTTAGGGACTAAAGAATTTTGTCTGACATACGTACGTCCTGTCGTCATCACCTGTACTTGACTCTGATTGGTTTGTAGACGGCGTCTGACGGGGGGGGGGGGGGTATTAGTCTTTCTGTTTGAATGGAGGAAAAGAATGAAGCACCTAATTTGTATGCCATGGTCATTTCATAATGGTATTAGCATTAGCACCTTCAGGCGCAGTCCAAACTATCAACAAGTGTTTTCACTGCAAACCAACAGAACCATGGTTCAGTTGGATCCAGACCCAGAACTCTGAATCTCTGGGTTTTGAAGAAGCAGATTTTTGTAGAGAAAACAACAAACTGTTCACGAAGGATGAGAAGACGTGTCCGCGTGTGTTGACGTTTGTTGCCTTGGAAACAGGAGGAGGAGGAGGAGGAGGGAGTCTCAGCTGATTCAGCAGAAGAAGAATCCATCACAAGGTTTTCATGTCGCTCGTATCTGCAGGTTCCTCAGCTCTGAGGGAGATGAAGAAGGAAAACGTGAGGGTAAAAATAAAGAAGTGACGTCAGGCCCCGTCCGTCCTCACCGGGCGACCTGCTCCTCCCCTGATAAATACCAGAGTCACTGCGGTTTAATCTTCATCTTCATGTTATGTAAGAAGTAAATCACGGCTGAAACGACCTCGGGGAGCTCGTATCTCTTCATAAAAACTGTGAGGAATGCTGACTGTGTGTTTCATGGCAAAACTCCCAGAAAGCCCCAGTGAGGAGAGAAACTGGAACCAAACACACCTACAGAGTCTGGCTGCGTCTCAGAGAGGAGGAGTTAACCCCTGATCTCACGCTCGCACACAACGAGGCGCTCTCATGTGACGCCTCATCCTCCGCTCTGATTGGACGTTGTCACCTCCGCAGCGAAGCTCTGTTGGTCTCTGTGTCGATAAAGTTTGAAAAAAATTGCTGTAACTTCTTCAGGTCGTTTTTTAAAAGAAGCTGGAGCGAGAACGTGGTTCAGACGATGTCAGACTGTTGCATCACTCGCTGTCCTCACTTTGAATCATCCTGCAGAGAATTCTCATCAACTCACTCATTAAACTTCATGTAAAAATAATCGAGAGTTTCTTTCAGTCTCGGACACGTCGACTCCGAACGTCTCAGTTCAGTGACTCCAGTTTTATTAAAGTGTCTCGTGGTTCAGCTCAAACAGGATTGAACTTCTTGTTGAAGAGGCCTTTCTCTCTGTAGCTACAGGGTCTATATGTATAATCTATATCTTATAATCGTGGCATCTTTATAAACAATCAACAGTGAAATTAGTTCAAATGAGCTCAAACATTAAAAGTAAAATACAACATACACATGAATTAATATTATTATTCATTAAAAACATCAGATAGAATAATAAAACATTTACTGCACTGTAAGAACTACTTTGAATAATTGAACTACATCTTCTGAAAATACTTTTACTTCTGGTTTTGAATGCTTTTCCTTAAGTAAAGGATCTGAATACTTCTTCCACCATTGCATGTAAACAGGATCACATGGTGCACATGAGGACATCCACCGTTTCTATGGAAACCGTGTTGTGTACGTTCCCATACATTATTTCCCTCCTCCCTCCTGCTGCTGATCGTGAACCACAGCTCGTCCTGAAATGAAAATAAGATTTCAGATTCTCTGGGACGTTTGGCTCCTCCCTCCCTCTCTGGGTGAGCGGGACTCCTGCACAGTATCATTAAAACATCCCTGTGGTCGAGCTCCTGAGCAGCTCCGGGCTCCCAGCAGACTGAGGCCTGTTGTTTCAGTAAACCTCAGAGTTTACACACTCCGACAGTTTCCCCTCCGCTAACACCGCTCTGTCTCCACCGTCGTAAAAATCGTCTCTACACTCAGAATCAGCAGGAAACATTTTGCTGCGTTCACTCTCCTCTGCCGCTCTACGTCCATGCTGCTCTAACCCTCCTCCTCAATCGCCTCATGATTGTCGATGTACCGCCGCAGTTTGAGAGAAGGATGAAGAACTCTGCAGAATCGTCCTCAGAGCGACGTCTCGCTGTCCCTGCTGCTGTATCTCCGTCGTTTGATGATGTTACACTGACACTGTGTCGTCTGTGCTGTGAACACATGGATCCTCTTTTTATGGTTTCAACCTGTTTATTCATCTCCGTGTCCACACTGGTTTACATTAATCTGAAAGGATCCAGGTTTCGAACCAGTTGAGTTACGCCATGTCACTTTTAAAAAGCATCACTGTTGCTATGGTTACGTCTGGCGTCCACACTACACCAGAGAGATCAGAGACTTTTGTAAACTTTTGTAAACGCTGCCGGTTTCGTTTCAGTTTAAAAAAGTTGTGTTTCAGTCTGGACGAACAGAAACTGAGACTGTTTGTAAACGATGACGCAGACGCCCACGTTCTCTTCCTGATTGGTTCTCATCAGTCACATGACTCGACTACCAGTTGTGAATACAAAGCGTCGCTAACACTTTCTGTCAGTAACAGTTCCACCTCGTCGTCGCTCCTACTTTTCACCGTCACTGTTCCTCGTTCGAAGTATTTTCTGTAACTAAGCAACCAACTGCAGAGGAGACAATCTACTTCCTGTTAACATCACATGACCAGTGTACGTGTTTGGTCATGTGACATGTGTTTTCTGTGTCGGTGTGGGCGGAGCCTTTGATCATATTACATAATCTCCTCATGTATCATGTGATTATGTTTGATATCTATTATTCATCTAAAGAGACGTTAAAATAAATTTTTTACTTGTTACACACAGACACTGAATACACACTGAGCCACAAACACACACACACACAGCTTCACACTCTGCTCTTTAATTACAGATACGCACACTTGTGAATGCATGCATACATGCACTCACATGTCACATTTACACACGTACATATAATTACCAAACACACGTTTGTACATGAAGCCACACATACACAGAGGCGTGGGCGTGCGAGGCAGTCGTCCAGAGAGAGAGACAGCGGTCCCACACTGCGCTCCAACTCAAACACGGCCTCTGGTTTCAGCCGAGCCTCCAAACACAAAGTGGCTCGACTGTTTTTTACAAACAAACTATTTTTAGCTTCTCTCTGCTGGGTTGTGGAGCCGCGGCCACACAGCGACTGTGAGAGCTGCAGCTCTGCGTAAATAACGAGAACAATACACTCGGCGGCGTCCACATCCACGCCGAGCCGGACCGGCTGGTCTGCGGCCCGACGCCGGCGGCTGATGACAGGCCACAACTGCTCAGATTATTGGAATTCTGGGAGATTACCAGACAAGCTCAGGAGTGGGGGGGGGGGGGGGGCTGACGCTCTAAAGTCTGTCAGTGCTGTAAATGACAGGTTTTCACAGGCCAACGCATCAACTGACAGCTCAACCAGAGGCTCCCAGGGGCCGCACTGGGGGCCTGCAGTTACAAACAACCCCCCCAGGGCCAGACGCGAGGTGCTGCAGCAGCCAGGACGAGTTTAACTCCACAACACAGACTTGCCAGTGTGGCATCTTGAACAATGGCTGTCGCACGTTGTTCCCAAGATGTAAAAACAGAACACAAACGTCCATGTGTTGTGTGCTTAGCATCGCACTGGAAAAGGTGCAGCGTCAGCGTCGAGACGTTCACAATAAAGAGGGAGAAGTTAGCACATCACCTGGGTGTCATGTTGCCATCAATAAAGCAGTTTAGCAAATTTCCCCCTTGTGCGACTAATAAAAGACTTCTTATCTAATCTGTGTCAATAAAAAGCCAAATGTTCGTTTGCAGTGTGAAAACTGTTTTTTAGATCGAGGTCAGACGCCGTCTACAAGCCAATCAGTGTCAAGTATAGGTAGACTCCGCCCACGTAGGTGATGACGACAGGACGAACGCATGTCAGACTAAATTCTTAACAGATGAGATGAAACTATGGAACAAACACGTGAAGCTCGGTTCGGACTCAGCTGAGGTGAGTCCACACAGCGCTGGTGAAACCTCGGGCTCACACTGAGAGTCAGAAGCTTCCTGCTGCTCACTGAGATGTTGGAGAGAGTCCAGGTCTGAACATCATGAGACTGAGTTCATCCAGAAACAGCTGCTCCTCCTCCTCCTCCTGACCGCACCAACAGATAGCATCCTTATTTACACAAAGACAAGAAGCCACTTATTCATATGGTGCGTTCCACTGCAATGTTCAACATGTGGGATTTTCTGACTAAATGAAGAAGAAACTCCAGACGACCTCAGTGAACCTGAAACTGAACCTGCTCAGAGAATAAGGAATAATTCTGCTTTATTGTCATATTGTTATGAATCATGTTCTTCAGTAACACAATAATACGATAATCTGAGCCTCGAAAAAACCTATGTCGTACTTGAGATAGGTCTTAAATTACACTTTAATCCAGAGTTAATAAGAAAACGAGCCGCACTTTAGATCGGGGGGGATTTATTTACTGGGGAGGAAACAACAGATAGATTTGACTTTGTTTTGCAAAGCAGCTCTGTAGTAATATGTTGTAAATTACACTCGTGAAAATCATCCTCGAGAAACGAATGCTCCAACGGGTGGATCCTTCCCGGCCCAACATGTCCCAGCACTCAATGAGCCAAGAAGCGACGAGACACCCGATGCTTGAGTATCAAGCGTCGACTCAACCGAACAGCTGACGACGTCACATGTTCAAACAAACAGGGGCATTAAAACTTTCTCTGCGTGTCAAGCTGCAGCTCTGTTGCTAGGCGACAGCGCGGAGGGCAGGACACCTCGGTGGCGCTGATCAGTCTCATTTCAGTTCTTCACAGTCTCCCTCTCCTGGATTCAGACACAGTTATTGTGTCGTGCAATCTGTTGGCATGACACACAATACTTGTACTGCATGTAGATATTACAATGTACATACACGTGTATACAGACATGTTGGGATTTTAAATGTTCTGCTTGAGTCTCGCTGTGCAGGTGCAGCCTGGTTTCTTCAGCGTGGTGCGGTGGATCCCACACAGACACGATCTGAGACGACCTTCAGAGCAGACACTGCTCTCACTCTTCTTATGAATGGAAGCTGCTCACTTCAGCCTCAGGACTCACACACTGAGTTTGTTCAGTCTCCTCCGCTCCCACAGTCCCTGAACGTCACGCCGTGAAACAAGCTGCCTGTCCTGATTGGCTGGGGCTAACAGGAAGTGGTCTGCTGGACAGGGTGGTTCACATTCCTGCTGCTGAACTTTGACCTCTGCACCCACACACCTGAGCTTCAGGGTTCATCCAATCAAATGCAAGGTTCATACGTGACGGACAGGTTGTATGTTCCTATCCTTCATACGGTGTGTGTGAGTGTGTGTCAGTGTGTGTCAGTGTGTGTCCGTGTGTGTTAGTGTGTGTCAGTGTATGTCAGTGTGTGTCAGTGTGTGGCAGTGTGTGTTAGTGTGTGTTAGTGTGTGTCTGTGTGTCAGTGTGTGTCCGTGTGTGTTAGTGTGTGTCAGTGTATGTCAGTGTGTGTCAGTGTGTGTGTCAGTGTGTGTCAGTGTATGTCAGTGTGTGTCAGTGTGTGTGTTAGTGTGTGACAGTGTGTGTTAGTGAGTGTTAGTGTGTGTCAGTGTGTCAGTGTGTGTCAGTGTATGTCAGTGTGTGTCAGTGTGTGTGTTAGTGTGTGACAGTGTGTGTTAGTGAGTGTTAGTGTGTGTGAGTGTGTGTCAGTCTGTGTCAGTGTGTGTGTTAGTGTGTGTCAGTGTATGTCAGTGTGTGTCAGTGTGTGTCAGTGTGTGTTAGTTAGTGTCAGTGTGTGTCAGTGTGTGTTAGTGTGTTAGTGTGTGGCAATGTGTGTTAGTTAGTGTCAGTGTGTGTCAGTGTGTGTTAGTTAGTGTCAGTGTGTGTCAGTGTGTGTTAGTGTGTGTTAGTTAGTGTCAGTGTGTGTCAGTGTGTGTCAGTGTGTGTTAGTTAGTGTCAGTGTGTGTCAGTGTGTGTCAGTGTGTGTTAGTTAGTGTCAGTGTGTGTCAGTGTGTGTTAGTTAGTGTCAGTGTGTGTCAGTGTATGTCAGTGTGTGTTAGTTAGTGTCAGTGTATGTCAGTGTGTGTCAGTGTGTGTTAGTGTTAGTTAGTGTCAGTGTGTGTCAGTGTGTGTTAGTTAGTGTCAGTGTGTGTCAGTGTGTGGCAATGTGTGTTAGTTAGTGTCAGTGTGTGTTAGTTAGTGTCAGTGTGTGTCAGTGTGTGTCAGTGTGTGTTAGTTAGTGTCAGTGTGTGTCAGTGTGTGTTAGTTAGTGTCAGTGTGTGTTAGCTAGTGTCAGTGTGTGTCAGTGTGTGTTAGTTAGTGTCAGTGTGTGTCAGTGTGTGTTAGTTAGTGTCAGTGTGTGTTAGTTAGTGTCAGTGTGTGTCAGTGTGTGTTAGTTAGTGTCAGTGTGTGTCAGTGTGTGTTAGTTAGTGTCAGTGTGTGTCAGTGTGTGTTAGTTAGCGTCAGTGTGTGTCAGTGTGTGTTAGTTAGTGTCAGTGTGTGTCAGTAACCCTAACCCAGTGTGGACCAAACAACAAACGAGTAGTAAAACCAATAAAATCTCATATAAACATTTAACCTGAGATAAAAACATATTTATATATTTTTTTAGTGTTAACATGAGTCTATGTTGTATTTTTACCTTCAGTGTTTTTCAGCTTCTGAAGCTGAGAAAACACAGAATCACAGAAATGACGTCATTTAGCTTCAGGGGCCAAATGAAACAATGTAGAACTAAAGAATATTTTGTAGATTTATGGAATTTATAAATGAGTTTTGAGTTGAACTGAAACACCAGAGACTCTGTGTGTGTGTGTGTGTGTGTGTGTGTGTGTGTGTGTGTGTGTGTGTGTGTGTGTGTGTGTGTGTGTGTGTGTGTGTGTGTGTGTGTGTGTGTGTGTGTGACTCTCCATGTCAGGAATGTAAACGTGGTGCAGTAAGGTGTGTTTACACCCCCGTCCTCTAGCCACGCCCACCTCTGGTAAGACCAGGTAATACTTAGGATGACTCACACACACACACACACACACACACACACACACACACACACACACACACACACACATTCCTCACATAACTCCAGTCACTATCAACATGACGTGCGTGCGTGCGTGCGTGTGTGCGTGTGTGTGCGTGCGTGCGTGCGTGCGTGCGTGCGTGCGTGCGTGCGTGCGTGCGTGCGTGCGTGCGTGCGTGTGTGTGTGTGTGTGTGTGTGTGTGTGTGTGTGTGAGGAGACATCGTGGTGTTAACGATGATCGACCAACTCCCCTCATTATCTGTCTGAGACGGATCCAGATCCTCGTCCTGAAGGATCAGCTCCACCTCCAGGTAACGAGGGACAAACATGAGAAACATGAGACTGAGTCAGTGAAGATCATTTTACTGCACTGACCCTCAAACACAGAAACACGTGATCACATCTCAAAGGTTTCAACATGGAAACTACATGAGCTTCACATGTCCCACGTTGTAAATATCTGTCGACATTCACTGAGTCGCTGCATTCGGACCTGCAGCTCCACAAAGACACAACGTCAACAAATACACGTCCACACAAGTGGACCGAAGTTCTGCTGACGACGCAGAGAATCAGAAATGGAGAAACTTATCGTATCCATCTGCAGACACTCGTCGTACGATTCGACTTCTGAGAAACAGTCAAAGACCAGGACACGTGTGTGTGAAGGAGATAAGATGAGGATGAAGACGAGATGAGACACAAATGAAGATGAAGACGAGATGAAGATTTGGATCAGATGAGATGAGTTGAGGGTAAAAATTTGAGATGGACCACGGATGAAGATGAGATGAGACACACAGAAATAAAGAAGGATATAAAAGAGGATAAGAAGATCTTATGAAGATGAAGATGACATTAGGAGGAGATGAAATGAGGATGAAGATGAGGATGAAGATGAGATGAGATGAGGATGAACCTTATTTGCACAGACATGTTTGTATTTTATAATGTCCTCCTGATCAGACGTGTCACAGACCCCTAGGTCTCCATTTGGATGCCCCCCCCCCCCCCTTCATGCTGAGAATAAAGAAAAAGTGTCAGTTTGTTTCAGGACAAATCATCTGATTATGATTTAATTCCATAAAAACCCTTAAAACCTTTAGTTGGATGTGAAGTCATCGTATCTGGGTTCGTTTGTCGAGCTGACAGGAAGTCATGTGACCAACCTGTTGGTGACATCACAGCAACTTCTCACTGCACAGATGTTTTCTCTTCAACGTTCCTCGGATCCGTTTGATGGATCCACTAACGACCAATGACTGGTTGTTGTTTGGTTGCCGGTGGCGACGGGTCTTCGGTCTTAATGGAGCTCGACTGTGGATGAGCCTGAACACACCTAACTCTCCCCCCCACACCCAACCAATCCAGACTAAGGGCGGCACCTTAATCCACCAATTACTCACCTGTCTCCAATTAGATCCTCACACACACACACACACACACACACACACTTTTCAGTCTGGTATTATGCTTATGACCTTTGACGTCTTATTGTTTTTGTCTTATTGTCACGTGTCTTGTTGCCATGTTGTCTCCGTCTGTCTCTGTCTGTCTCAGTGGTTTGTTGCCGTCTCCGAGTCACTGAACTCTGTGTTCTGTTTCCATCGGCATCTTGTTCCTGTTGGCGTGTCGTCACGTCGTCGATGTTCACCATTCCTCTTTAACTGTGGTGTCTTATTACAGTTGCTGTCCACTGTGTCTCATTGTCCTCAGTGTCTCGTTTCTTTCCTCATCTTTGTCTGTGGAATCTGTAAAAACGTGACCGTGGAAGTTTTGTTGTTCCACATCTCGCTGACACTCGAGTGTTATCAGTGATCTCATGTCGTCATTGCTCCACGCGTCACTCCTGTCCAGAGACAGTGGAGGCTTCTCTCTAACACTGCCAGGGTTGTTGGTTCTATTCCCATCTGAGTCAGCTGTGCAGTGTACAGGAGGACATGTCAGACTCTCGTGTTGACTCTATTTTCTTTAAATTAAACACGATTCTCTGCTGAATTCATTTTAATGAGATTTCATCATTAAACATTTAAACATTTATCACGAGGAAACAGATCTCATCCATCACTGAGACGGAGCGGAGAAAGTTGTTCTTCCATCCATCAGAGTGGACGGGGCCGGACTGCAACAACAGGCCTGTTCCCACTCGGGGGCGTAGCCCTCAGGGCCCCTGGGGGCCTCATCAGCGGCCGGCCTCACAACCGTCCTCACCGTGCTTTATGTAGCGGACCACCGGTCGAGCCCTGCGGTGCCGTGTTTTCACAAAACATTCCCAGTGGCTCCACAGCGGGGGGGTGGGGGTGTGCAGAGAAATATCAGAAATGCTGTGGTCTGTGTCGGGCCGGGTGACCAGAGCCGGGCCCCAAACATCTTGTAAGAATAACAGCGGAGCGGAGCTGAGGGCCTGGGCGGACGCCATGTTTGTGTGTTGGTACATTCCTGGAGTGTGTTTTATTTGTCCTGCTCTTTCCCCTCGCGCTCTGTCTTCGCGGGGGTTGGCCGGGTGGGGTGGGCATGGATAGCTGTGGTTTGGTCGGCGGCATGAGGAGGGGAGGGGGGGCGGTGGGCAGAGGAATCCCAGCGGGCGACTCTCAGATTCACCACCGAGTGCTCGGACTGGGCCTTTAACCCAACGAGTGATGAGTGTGAGGACAACTCATGTTTTGTTTTCTAATTCTTTTTATTTGCCCCCGCCTCTTCCACCCCCCCCCTTGTTTTTCTAAAGACGCCTCGTCGCCAAGAACTGAAACAATAGCAAAGCTTTCCAAAGCCTCCCTGGCTTTAAACAATGCCATCAATCACACACACACACAAGCTGGTTGTTTAACTCTTCACGTGGACGAGAGGCAGCGAGGACGGAGACGTGAGCGAGTGTCAGTGGACTAATGAGCTCTGAGCCTGTAAGACACAACTGAGGGTGAATAATAAGACTGTCAGCACCAGTGCTCCTCTGGACGTCGCCCAAGAACTCTTTTAAAGCGTTTCCCTCTGTGTGTGTGTGTGTGTGTGTGTGTGTGTGTGTGTGTGTGTGTGTGTGTGTGTGTGTGTGTGCGTGCGTGCGTGCGTGCGTGCGTGCGTGCGTGCGTGCGTGCGTGCGTGCGTGCATGTGTGGTTTCTGTCATTTTTCTCATCATAGACTAAATTCTAGAGCTTAAGTTTTAACTCTCACGTCGCTGCATTGAGTCATTTTTTAAACCAGTGACTGATCTTGTTTTAATTCTCTGATGTTTCTTCACAAGCTGGACGAGGTTTCAGTTTCTGAAGAAGCTTTAGTGTGAAGTGGAGTCACAGCCGCCGGGCGTGATGGTGGCGTGTTGATGCCTGAAGAGAACGAACTGATGAAATGATACTTTCCAATCAGATTCATCAACAACCACAAAACTTGTGTCTTTATCTCACTATCAGTTCAGTGTGAGTGAAGATAGAACAGGTGAAAGTGATTGAGAGAAGATTTATTTACTGGAAAGATGAGTTTCTGGCAGACGAAGACTGATGATGGGGGGGGGGTTGTTTCAGGATGGAGGCAAAGAGGGCGGAGCTGAGGGGATGAGCTTGAGACGGCGAGGTGACGAGCAGACAAACACGAGATGATCCTGAAACTCAAAGAAACGACTCTGAGGTCGAGAGCGTTCGAAGAACCGGAGCTACAGACGCCTCCACCTGTCACGTAACCCGCCCTCCTCCGGCAGGGGGCAGCGGCGCTAACGCTAAGCTAACACGCTAAGCTAACACGCTAAGCTAACACGCTAAGCTAACACGCTAAGCTAACACGCTGCTCCCACCTGTCCTGCAGGTGACCCAGGCCCCACCCAGACCACAGGGTCGTGGCTCTGCTCGGATCGAGGGACTTTAACCATTGACTTAAAGGGGAGGAGGGAGGAGTGTGGGGTTAATGAGCGCCCCCTCCCTGTGTAAACTCACCATGTGAACTCTGCCCTCCCCTCCCTCCTACACGCATGTGGATGCAAACATACATGAACAATCACACGCTAGTGCATTTCTCTGACGCCTGAGTCACATGTGACTTTATAGAGTCAGATTCTTCTTTATTTATTTAGTGAACAGATAAAAAGCTGCTGCTTTGTTTTGACCGTGACGTGAATCTATCGACAGTAAAACTCATTTATATTGTTCAGCAGTAAAAAAGAGGTTTCACTCTGATGGTTTTTCTGGTGATTTGGTTCCAATGTGCGACTCGTCTGGAAAACTAACGAGTGTCACGTGTCACATGCTCCTAAAGGTCAGAGGTCAACATCCTTCATAATGATCAGAGAAGAAATCACACCTGGGTAAAAGTGGAACAACGTTTCTCTCTCAGGTGAAGTGGTCGTTGTGGGTCAGAGGTCAGAGGTCAGCCTGCAGTGAAGGTAACAGTCATGTTTAAGGTTAAACTCTGGAGTTAATGGAGTCGGAGCAGAGGAATGTGAGTGAACACGCCTCAGAAATGAAACAGAGGAATTTTCCTCGGGGGGTTGGGGTGGGTGGGGGGGGGGGGGGGGGGGTTATCTTATCAGTGTTTACTCTAAGCACCATCTAGTTTTCTCTGTTGACTTTAGCTGTCGGCTCGATGCCAGCGGCTGTGGTGCGTTTCCAAACTGGCAGCGCCTGGAGGAGACGGATATGAGAAGTCAGGATTCCTCCTCGACTCTCCATCACATCTGAGAACCAGCGATCAGATTCAGGATCAGCTGACGTGTTAAAACCATGTTCCTGCGAATAACGATGGACGACACGTCTCCACCTCCTCCCACTGGACAAAAATGAAGCAAAAATATCTCAGATACGAACGCTGACATTTTGCGCTGATGAAATCATTTATAGCCAGAATCTTTACAGTGGTGATCATAGAGGTTTGGTGTCGGTGTCTACATGCACCGGACCAATCATGAGTCAGTCTCAGCTGTCAATCATTATGTCTCTACACGCCAAGCAGCTAGTCTACATGCCAAGCAAGTAGTCTACATGCCAAGCAAGTAGTCTACATGCCAAGCAGCTAGTCCACATGCCAAGCAAGTAGTCTACATGCCAAGCAAGTAGTCCACATGCCGAGCAAGTAGTCCACATGCCAAGCAAGTAGTCTACATGCCAAGCAGATAGTCCACATGCCAAGCAGCTAGTCCACATGCCAAGCAGCTAGTCCACAAGCCAAACAGCTAGTCCACATGCCAAGCAGCTAGTCCACATGCCAAGCAGCTAGTCCACAAGCCAAACAGCTAGTCCACAAGCCAAGCAGCTAGTCCACATGCCAAGCAGCTAGTCCACATGCCAAGCAGCTAGTCCACATGCCAAACAGCTAGTCCACAAGCCAAACAGCTAGTCCACAAGCCAAACAGCTAGTCCACAAGCCAAGCAGCTAGTCCACATGCCAAGCAGCTAGTCCACATGCCAAGCAGCTAGTCCACATGCCAAACAGCTAGTCCACAAGCCAAACAGCTAGTCCACAAGCCAAACAGCTAGTCCACAAGCCAAGCAGCTAATCCACATGCCTAGCAGCTAGTCCACATGCCAAGCAGCTAATCCACATGCCAAGCAGCTAGTCCACATGCCAAGCAGCTAGTCCACATGCCAAACAGCTAGTCCACAAGCCAAACAGCTAGTCCACAAGCCAAACAGCTAGTCCACAAGCCAAGCAGCTAGTCCACATGCCAAACAGCTAGTCCACAAGCCAAGCAGCTAGTCCACATGCCAAGCAGCTAGTCCACATGCCTAGCAGATAGTCCACTTGCCAAGCAAGTACCGTTCCTGGTCTCATCACTATGTCATGTGACATTGTGTGTTTTGAATAAACAAATATTTTTTACTTTTCACACTTACTACACGTTTATATGCTGCTTATAAATGCTCCCAGTCAAAAGAATCCAGCAGCTACTGCAGTTATTTCTGTGAATCTACACAATAACCATATAAATACAGTAGCGTCTCGGTGCCAGCAGCAGATTACTGCTGCAGAAAAACCTCTTGTCCTCGACGTCTAAATGTCCAGCCTTGTTTCGGTTAACCGCTGAGCACTTGTGAGGTTTCAGAGGTGCCAAGAGTTTCACAAACAGGGTTTCAGAAAACCGTCCGTCTCCAGAGGCGCCGTCATCCTGACATGTCCACCGAGGAGGATTTTAATGGTGTGGTTATTTCTTTTCATTTGTCACTGTGGTTTTAAACCTGGAACCGAATCACTGAGAAGCCACAATCGTATATTCTAAACGTATTATAATCTGATCAGGTCTTTTATCCATCATGTTTTTGCTTTATTGAATTTCACATTGACTTTTGTTTATTTGCTGAACAGTGAGTTCTGTCACGTCTGTGGACAATCAAACTTCGTCCGAGCCGCTGCCAGCTCCTGACCGAGAGCCGGCCGATACCAGAGGAGACCTGCTGACTCAGCCCGAGGCAGCAGGGAGGTGGGGAAGGAGGTGATGGAGCCGGCTCTCCTCCTCCTCCTCCTCCTCCCCTGCTGCCTCCCACAGCTCTTTATCAGGCTGCCAACGCCAGACGACTCCTCCTCCCGTCGACCCAGAACAACCAGCAGACAGAAACACCAGCTCCTGCTGTCAGACGTCGTTTCTCTGAGGACAACTTGTTGTTTGAAGGCTCCTGTTGTTTCATCAGGACAGAAGATCTGGTTCTTTATTAGTCACAAAAGAAGAATGTGGACAACGACTCCCAAGGTGCATTTCAAAAACACACAGCCAATCACAGGGCTTCACATCCTGTTCCCGCGCTAACTATGAACTGAAGTTAAAGATCACACTGAAGAGAAAAGTTACTTTAAAACCTGCAGCTGTGACTGGACCGAAACAGCAGCAGAGGATCATGGGTATTGTAGTAGTTACAGCCATTCACCAAACAGACAGAAATACCCGGTACAAAGTAAACTGCTGGTTCCTAGGATTCTTTGAAGAGAAATCTTTGTCTTGAAACTTGAGACGATATTAATTAAAGCTCATATCTGTACGTTTTTATATATATATGTACGTTTTCTATATAGCTGACATTAGCATTTGCATTGTTAGCGCACTTATCTTTTAGAAACAAACTTTATCCACCAAGTTGTTTCTCCAGAGGTGAAAACAACAACAATATTAAATTGAATTTAGCATGCTAACCCGCTAGCTCATCTTGTTCGTACACAAATAGAGATGGACAACATGACAGCCCGTAAAAGTGAAGCCAAAGCTACGTCATGATTGACAGCTGAGACTGACCCATGATTGGTTGAGAGTGTGTATGGGCGGGACCTTGATACCACGGCTCCACTCCACGATCACTAACGTGCACGGACTCCAAGTGACGTCACTTTGCACAAGATGGAAGCGTTGGTATCCAAGATATTTTGGCAGGAGGAAGTAGAGAGGAGTCGTCCATTTTTCTTTACTTTCACTGATCGTCTTCATAAACAGTCTGTGATCCGGTCACTGTGGCGTCCAGCCTGCTGCTCACAGGACGTATTATAACCTCTGGTCCTGGTCAGAGACCATCACCTCCACCTGCTCCAACAGGAACCACGTTCAGAGAAAACTGACTGTTATTGGGTGATTTCTTCCAGGACTTGTTATAAAATAAAATCTTCCCTTGATGCCTGTTTTTGTTTGAGTCTCACGATTTCATCCTGTTTGACAGAATCAACTCAAACCAGGAGAGCTTCATTGTCAAGGAAGCAGGAGAAGAAAACCCTCACGTGGTTTTCCTCTGCAGAGCGTCAGCGGCTCGTTCTCGTTTCGTGTCGTAACGTGTGAAGGCCGACTGACATGAACGCTGCCGCCGAGCGTTAAAGCTGCCAAACCCCCAGACACTGATGAGTAGAAATGAAGCTGCTGCTCAGAGCGTTTGGATCAGGAGACGTAGAGTCAGATTATGTCCCAGATAAAATCTGATTATTGTTCTGAACATCATCTTTGATTATTTCAACTGTCAGTGTGGTGAAGGGCTCTAAAGACTACACTACCCATGAGCCCCAGCAGAGTCCGAACTGTTGGCACAGAGGGAGGGAGGGAGGCAGGGGTAAGTCTGTGTGTGGGGGGAGTCGGCTCCTCCATGGTCGCTCAGTGGGCTGTCCTCAGCCTTTACTGAAGTTAGAGACGTTGCCATGGTTACCTTGTTTTGAGGCTGCTCCAGGTGAGGTTTTCCTCCAGGAGAACATCTCCGCTCCGTCAACAACCATCCGATTGGTTTAGTCGTGGTTTAATTATCTCTCTTTCCTTTAAGTCCTTGTAGGAAAGTGTTTCGACGATGAACTGCTTACTCACTTACTCTGCGGTGACCTGTCAGCCCCTGCTGCATGCTGGGAAACCTCTGAGACGCCACGCCATAAAGTCAAAGTCAGCTTCCTCATTTGTACGGAGAAATGTTGCCACGTCACTTTGCATCCGGTTCAGCTGCGGCGCAGAGACAACGACGAGGCCACGGAGAGGAAGTTACCTGTGTGTGAGGTCATCAAGGTGAGGAGGCGGAGCTGCAGCCGACTGAAGGTCAGAAACATTGACGCTGTAAACATCATCACAATTGACATTCCTTTAGACCTAAGGCGCTGAATAAAAACTCTAAAACCTCAGCATCGCTTAAAAACTACTAACGAAGAGCTGACAGAATTACCGATGTTTATACAAAAACGTGTTTCTCAGCCTCCGAAGCAGAAAGAGACATGAAATAAAAACATTTTAAGATTAAACATTTGGCCCTCACTGTAAATCATTGCCAGTTCTTTATTTATTTTGAAGACAACAAAGCTGGCAAACTCTCTGAGCTCCTCCATTCTTCTTCCTGCTCCTCCTCAGACACGTCTCAGCAGCATCGTCGTCTGGGTCTGAATCTTCTTCATTGTTATTTTCATTTTGTTTTCATCAATGAAAATCTGCTTCAATATCGCTGCTCTCACTTAGATCCATGATAACATTATATAAAACGTGCACACGTATCGTCTGACTCTAAAGGAGAAGAACACAAACATCGCAGCCGCTCTTAAAGAGTTCAAAGCTTCAGTTTTATTCTGGTTATAAAATGAGTTAATAGCTCGTTCCAACTTGAGGTTTTGTTGAATGGGAACTAATTTGACCAATTATTCCGACACCACGTGAACGAGTGTGTTGTTGTGTTCTCTTGTTTTCTCTTGTATTCCTTTGTGTTGAATATCAATCTCCTCTTCGCCTCCGTCGGCTCTGTTCATCACTTCCAGATTATCAGTCGATCGAGGATTCACCAGAGCGAAGCAGAAATAAAGTGGTTTTACTTCAGGAGAGAGAACCAGTGAGCAGGAGTGGAAATCTGGCACAGAGGGAACACAACTCGTGATCCTGAACGCATCGTGAGCTGTTCAGGGTAACGCAGCGATGGTATCGTCCTCCTCAGAATCACAACACACTCAGCAGAAGGTCTCTGGTGGATCGGAGGCTCCAGCTGTTCTTCCCACACTCTCTTTTCTTTTCTTTCGTCCTCTGTCAGAACCGCGGCGCTCTGGACGTTTTCCCTCGCCGGCCGCCTGCCAGAGGCCTCGCAGGAGCACAAATGAGCCGTGCAGCACTGTGGGAGCAGAAACCAGAGCCAGCCGCTCGTCATAACGCTGTGAATTATTAACACTGAACATCAGCGAGCAGAAACACTCAGTTATCAGATTCAGGTCCGAGCCGGAGCTGCACTCGAAATACTAAACGATTATTCACCCGCTCAGCTACGGTTTGTTCTGGAAAACCACCAAAATCTGAGAGCGAGCAGCGATGCGTCGTTTTTATTCTGGCGAAGCAAAAGAAAAACAAGATTCAGGAAATGTTTAGAATGAAAATGAAGAAATGAAAAGGTTCTGCATTAAAGCTTCATCTATTAACTCGGAAGGAGGATTAATGGTTAGTTTGAGGTGTTCCTAATAAACTGAAACGTGTCACAGTTGCGTAGTTCTGATAATTGGTTAGATGGCAGAACTGTTACTGACAGTGAGTGTTAGCGACACTTTGCATTCCCCGCTGTCAGTCGAGTCGTGTGACTGATAAGAATCAACCAGGAGGAGAACGTTGGCGTCTGCGTCATCGTCTACAAAAGTCCTCTGATTTAGAGGCTGGATAGTGTGGAAGAAAGGCGTAACCATAGCAACAGTGATGAGTTTTAATTTAAAAAGTTGTCAGTGTGGACGCCAGTGGAGACCAATCAGTGAACTCGTGTTTTTTCGGGCCAACACTAATCATTTGATTCTGACAAGGGGCTGATTTGACACGACGACTGACAGTGAACGCAGCTGAAGCAACCAAGATGGATTTCTGTTTCCGTGGCGATGACGAGTCTCTTGTGTTTCACATGTTTGTGTTCGTCTTCTCTGAACGTCGTGTTTTAGTGGGAGCGGCTGCAGATGTCGAGCTACGACTGTTTACATACATGAAGCGTGACGGAGTGCGAGGCTGCGTCCGTCTGGGTGGTGAAACCAAACACTCTCTGCATTTCATGGATTGTAATTGGACGGTAAACAGGAAGTGTTTGCTGCTCAGTGTGAACATGTGGAGCGGATCCACTCCTGATGACTTTTATTGTTTGAGGAAACATTTTCTGGTGTCTGGTGAAAATCTCAACGGTGCCAAAAAATCTGATCCTTGTCCTGTGACGCAGTAAAAACTCAGTTCAGCTCCAGAACGTCCTGATGATTGATCTGATCTGAGTCCGAGCTGTTGACCTAGAGTGGACGGTTCATCCTCTGAGGAGCAGGAAGTTAATCATCATCCAGTTTGAGAGAGCAAACCACAGAGCTGTATCCTCTGAGGATGATGAATATGCTCAGTAAATGTAAGGCACATTTAAACAGATGTTGTGACCAGTGATATAACGTTTTATTCTCTGCTGGCAGAGATTTGACCAGTGAGACGTCACGTTATTGAAAAAAAGACGTTGTCTCCAGCAACATGTGACCAAACTTAAGGGTTAAGGATATTTTCACTCAGTAAGTAAATACACTAAATAAGTTTGTTTTTACACAGAAAACACGCAGAGATGATTAAATCTTTTTTTTCTTTTTGTTCAGCCCGTGTGGAGCCTGTGAGACGAAGCTCAGGGCATCTTTTATCAAATGTTTCAGTAAAGGTCTGATTGGTTGAAAAGTTGCTTTCACACGTCAGCTCTTTCATTCATGACTCTGAAGGTCTTTGCACAGTCTTTTCCTCCATCCCTGTCACCTGATTGGTCACCGCCTCCTCACCTGTCAGCTCCGCAGGATTTCAATCAGCTGCCGTCTCTCTCTGGTTCGTCTGTTTTGTGAATCCTGACCTCGGACATCATCCCTCAGCTGCTGTCTGTGTGTGTTTCTGCAGAAGTGAGTAAAGATCAGTAAAGTAAAGATTCGACTCTACTTCCTGTCTGAGCTTCACCCCCAATAATCTAACAAAGAAATCAAAGCTGGCTCTAATTAAACTTCATAAATCATGACTGAGGCAGCGAGGGGAAAACAAGCTGCAGCTTTATCGCTGCTCAGAGCTCAGCTGTCAAATGTTCAAAGTTGAAGCCGACGCAGCGATGAGGCACAACACGAATCCGCCACAAAGCACCAACATGTCGCGACAGCAGCCGAGCGACGCAGCAGCGAACGGCAGAAATGAATCTTTGGCATTAAAATAAACGTCATCAAACGGAGCGTGGACCGTAGCTGACGGCACTTTAACCATCAATCTCCTCCTGACGGCCTCATAAACCTGCTGCAGGATCTGCCTCCAAAATACAAAACAAATAGTTCCCTCTGAATGATCCTCCCAGCTTCATACAGAGCCAATAAATGCCAACCGGCCCAGAGGCCTCGCTGTATAAACAGGCAGATATATTTCAGCGAGGCCTCCCTGCACAGATTACAAATAATTGTGGTACCAGAGAGAATCAAGTTCTGCTTGGTTACACACCAAGAACGTTAAAAAGAATCTGGCTCCAAATCTGAGATTGTGTGATGTGTTTCCTCTTGTTTTAATTTCACAGTCGTCTTTTGTTCCTTTTGTTCAACGACTGCAGATTTTTAAAGAGAAGAAAAAAATCATCTGAGGCCTGAACTCAGATTCTTTTAGAAAATCAGAGCTTATGTTTCCTCCGCAGCTTCAAAAACTGAAGACAAATGGTCTGTGTAACTTTTAAGAAATGTTGGATGTACAGAGGTGAAAATAAGCATGAGCATGTAAGTGACACTCTAGAGGGCGCTGTGGACGGAGGCAGCAGAGGAAGTTGGGGTTTATCATTGTGCAAACATGAAGGGTTTAAAAAATGTGCTTATGTAATACTTTCAGGTGAACGTTCGTCCCTGAGCTACACACACTGAAGTGCGTCCGACTTCATGTGGCTCTTAACAGCGCATTTTCTCATTATCTACTCACCACTATGTCGATGGACAGTGGGCGACGTGTTTGAGTCCACAAAACACTTCTGGAGGTTCAGGGGTAAACAGTGTTGCAGCCAAATCCAATCAAATTGAAGTAACTGGTGGCCACAACTTAAGAAGTAAAAAAAACACAGGGATAAAAAACAGAAAATGCCTCCATTCTGCTCGTGTGGTGTCATCCAAGTGTCCGTAAGACCCAAAATTAAAATTCGACCCTAAGCGGCGTCATTTACATTACAAATCAGCAAGTTGTTGCAAGTCTCAAGTGTTTCTGCTCGTCCAGACTAAAACACAGCCGCAGAGGTTTCAAATCAAAACGGGTTCAGCAGCGTTTACAAACTTCTTTGTTTTAGTGGCTGTAAAACTCCGGAGTCGTGTGGACACCAGACGTATCCGTAGCAGAGATGATGTGTTTTCAAATGAAAACATAGTAGTTTGGATGTAGCCTTTCACAGAGCATGAATCTGAACATGATCGTCTCCACCATGTCCACTTACGTTTGCCTGTGGTGTAAATCAAACACACTCTGCTCCTGCGTGCACACACCTCCACACCTGAGGGTTCAGCTGCAGCTACAGTTTGTAATTGTGGGTTTTTGTTTGTGTGACGTGTTTGAAGAGTTTTGGATTCTGTAAATATTTTCAGAACAACAGTCAGTTGTTAAACCAGCTTCTGGGATTGTACCACACAGATTTACCTTTAACCAGAACCAGAATTCATGTGTTTTCAGAAAAACCGATGCACTGAGAGTCAAATCTAACTTTAATACCAGACGAGCAGCAGCTGGGCCTCGAACACTGAGGGAGCAGCGCTGCACATGCACACTCCCTGAAAACAGAGTGAAAGTTGAGGCTCTTGTCAGAGTCCATGTGAGTGGACCCGGAGCAGCTGAGTCTCTTTTCTATCGGAAAACAAACAGTGAAAGCCGAGCGTGGCCTTTCAGGTCGGCGTGGACGCTCAGTAAAGTGCTGCTCAGTCAACTCAGTCTGCTCCGAGTCGATGAAAAGAGCCAGTTAATCTTTAAACTCAGGACAAATAGAAGAAGTGGATGGTCAAATAGAGCAGATAGATAGATAGAGCTGCTGACACACTCTCTACACAACATGTCAATGAAACTAAAGCACTTTGAGACTGCAAACATACAGAGTCTGAAAATCACCACATGTTACAGACACGCAACCTAAAGTACATGAGGACGTTCAGTCCGAGGCCTCAGGAGAAAATGTTCATATATGTCTGAGCAGCTCAACACAGGATTAAACAGGAGTCTGCAGAGACCATGGTGAGGAGAAGGTCTGCAGGGACGTGTGTTCGTAAAAACAGCAGCATGCAACAGTAACTGAAGCTGTGTCGTTATTCAGGGGCCACATCTGTCAAAGGCGTCATTTGAAGACTGATTGAGTCACAGCGACACGACTACGCTGGCCCCTTCAGATGCATCCATGAGCAATGAATGTCTTACGGCTGCATCCTTCTCGGACCAACCTATCCCATAATTCTCTGCACACTGGTGATGTAGCGAATGAGCTCGCAATGCGGACGGATGAGCTGCAGTTAGAGCAGCTACTCAAAGTAACTAACGAAGCAAGACAAGCTGCTGACACAAACAGGAAATCCTCAGTAGCCAAGATCATCTCATTTTGGTTCAGCCTTCGGTTCGGAGTCTACAGAGTGTCATTAAAAACCACTGATCTTCGATATTCAGTGAAGAAACTTAAACAGAGTTTGGTGTTTGTCGCTCGTCTGGCTGCTGAAGCTGCAGATCATGAGGAACATGGGATAACGCAGTCGGAGTTCTGGTAAAGAGATTGATGAGCTGTTGCTCCGTAATAGTTAGTGTTGTTTTAAATAAAGGTTCTGATGGTTCGTCCAAACCTTAACGTGAAGTTCAGGTCTGTTACCTCCTCAATACGACAGTGATTTGTCAGGAATAAAAGCCAGTGGACCGTGTGAGAGGATCTTAATGCTAAAGCCAGGCCAAACATACTGGACTCAGTGAGGGGGGGGCCGCCAGCGGAGGATCTGTTCCAGCCACTAACAGGCTAATGTCTTCCATACGCAGGAAGAGTCTGCAGCCAACACTAGATCCTCTCCGCCGTCCAAAGACAAAATAAAAGACCTGAGTGTCTTCACACTCCGAGACTCTGGAGCAGCTTCAGCCAAAACCACAACATGTCGGTGGATTATCAGCTCTGCTGCCTGGAACAGAGACGCTGAGAGGAGCTAAACACGTCCTGACACATGATGATGGATTTTATCTCACAGACGACGATTAAACATTGGTTCTGCTGCCTTTCTCTCACTGATACAGAAAAACTAAAAGAAGTAGGAAGATGAGAGGAGGAAGAGAAAACATGGTTAGGAAGACGGGAAAGAAACAAATGGAGAGAAAAGTCATGACAACTAATGAAGAAGTAAGAAAGCACTCGTCTTGAACAAAATTGCACAGCAGGTGTTTTTGTTTCTGACCATGAGAATCTTCCATATAAATCAACGACTGAAGCCAAATGTCGAGATGTTGAGTAAAAATACTGTGATAAATCTCCTCTGAACAGTTTTCCAGCTACAGTCAACAACTGGAAACATGTCAGACATGTTAGAAACCAGGAAACACTTTAAGATTCATCCCTCCATCCAATCACAGCCAATAAACATTCACTCTCGCACCAACAGAAATCTGGGGTTCTGTCACACCTCGTTTGGTTCAGAGCTTCAGTCTGAACCTGAACATCAGGTGTGAACGGTTCCTCAGAGCTGAAGAGGAGTTCTGGGTCTGGATCAAACTGAACCAGGGTTCTGTTCGTTTGCAGTGAAAACACTTTGTTGATAGTTTGGACTTTTGGACCAATCACAGGAAGTAGAAACAGAATTAAACAATAGAAGAAGAAGAAGAAGAAGAAGAAGAAGAAGAAGAAGAAGAAGAAGCAGCTGCAGACTTCACCTCCGACGATATAATGTTTGAACCACGAGGACGTTTATTTGGTGCATTTGAACTAGTGTGGAGTACTGTAGTACTGTGGAGTACTGTAGTACTGTGGAGTACTGTGGTACTGTGGAGTACTGGGGTACTGTGGATCACTGTGGAGTACTGTGGAGTACTGTGGAGTACTGTGGAGTACTGCGCCTGAATGTGCTTATGCTGGTAATGATTCCATCATGATGTTTCAGCCTCTAGTTTGAAAGTCTCACCTCTACAGTGATGCACAGCGAGGATTTCACTCCCATTCACCTGACAGGTGTTGACGTCCACACACCAGTTACTGTAAGTTTCAGGCTTTAATCCACTGGCTGTCTGCAGTCACTGCCTCGGCGTCTGATTGGCTGGTTTGGTCAAACAGCAGCAGCGGCTGGTCAGTTCATCCAGGTCCAGGCAGCGGGAGACGAGCTGGCTGTGGATGGATGAGTCAGCCGCTCTGCTGGGTCCGAGCATCACATGGTTCCTGTTAACAGCTTTCAGCACTACGGTGAGGGTGGAGCGGTGTTGGCTTCACACTCTGGACAATCCTTCCCACGGAGGAATGTGTGTTCATGAGCCAGGACAGGGTCACACAGAAGGTCCATCGTTTGAAAACTCTCCAAAATGTGTAAAAACCTCTGCACGATGTGAGGAGACCACACCAGAGTCACATGTTTCAGATGGAGGTCGGTTCATCTGTGTCCAGGTCAGAGGTCGTTTGATAGAACTATGCTAACAAGGCTCTGAACTAAGCTAGTTTCCTCAGCTCTTTGCGCTAAGCTAGGCTAACAGTTTCCCCCCTGCTCTCTGTCTCAATGATGAGCTCGGTTTACTTTTTCCTCTTGTTTTTAGTCTTCATACAAAGATAGGCAAAACGTTTCCTCAGCTTTCCATCTTTGTGCTAAGCTAGGTGAACTGTTACCCCTGCGTTGTGTGCTTGTGCTAAGCTAGGCTAAACTAAACTGTTGACCTTCTTGACGACGCGCTCCCCTCCGCCCCTCCACCCCGTCAACATTCCTGCCGGTTGGTTCTCGTGCCACGATGATGCGTTCACATGTTGAATGTTTTCAGGAACATATTTCATGTTGAATCAGTCGTATTTCAGCGACACTGTCAGGAACATGTGGAAGTCATCATCTCTCTCCCAGACTCTCTGCCATCTTTCTATCGACCTGCTGCCTCTTCACATGCTTCGCTCCGTCTTCTCTACGTTTTCACGACTCGTCTCTTCAATTCACTGCTCGTTTCTTCCCGAGCAAACAAATCCACCTGTTTCTAATTCAACAGATTCCTCTGGTGTTAAAGTCTCATCACCACACCTGCATTCAAACAGCTTCAGTGTGAGTCTATGTGAGAGAATAGACTAGCTGCTAGGAGTGTAGACTAGCTGCTAGGAGTGTAGACTAGCTGCTAGGAGTGTAGACTAGCTGCTAGAAGTGTAGACTAGCTGCTAGGAGTGTAGACTAGCTGCTAGGAGTGTAGACTAGCTGACTGGAGTGTAGACTAGCTGACTGGAGTGTAGACTAGCTGCTAGGAGTGTAGACTAGCTGCTAGGAGTGTAGACTAGCTGACTGGAGTGTAGACTAGCTGACTGGAGTGTAGACTAGCTGCTAGGAGTGTAGACTAGCTGACTGGAGTGTAGACTAGCTGCTAGGAGTGTAGACTAACTGCTAGGAGTGTAGACTAGCTGCTAGGAGTGTAGACTAGCTGACTGGAGTGTAGACTAGCTGCTAGGAGTGTAGACTAGCTGACTGGAGTGTAGACTAGCTGCTAGGAGTGTAGACTAGCTGCTAGGAGTGTAGACTAGCTGACTGGAGTGTAGACTAGCTGCTAGGAGTGTAGACTAGCTGCTAGAAGTGTAGACTAGCTGCTAGGAGTGTAGACTAGCTGCTAGGAGTGTAGACTAGCTGACTGGAGTGTAGACTAGCTGACTGGAGTGTAGACTAGCTGCTAGAAGTGTAGACTAGCTGACTGGAGTGTAGACTAGCTGCTAGGAGTGTAGACTAACTGACTGGAGTGTAGACTAGCTGCTAGGAGTGTAAACTAGCTGCTAGGAGTGTAGACTAGCTGCTAGGAGTGTAAACTAGCTGCTAGGAGTGTAGACTAGCTGCTAGGAGTGTAGACTAGCTGCTAGGAGTGTAGACTAGCTGACTGGAGTGTAGACTAGCTGCTAGGAGTGTAGACTAGCTGACTGGAGTGTAGACTAACTGACTGGAGTGTAAACTAGCTGACTGGAGTGTAGACTAGC
Source organism: Hippoglossus hippoglossus (assembly GCF_009819705.1). Classification (NCBI taxonomy): domain Eukaryota; kingdom Metazoa; phylum Chordata; class Actinopteri; order Pleuronectiformes; family Pleuronectidae; genus Hippoglossus; species Hippoglossus hippoglossus. The sequence continues at coordinate 1,732,419 of NC_047153.1, read as the reverse complement.
TGCTAGGAGTGTAGACTAGCTGCTAGAAGTGTAGACTAGCTGACTGGAGTGTAGACTAGCTGCTAGGAGTGTAGACTAGCTGACTGGAGTGTAGACTAGCTGCTAGGAGTGTAGACTAGCTGCTAGGAGTGTAGACTAGCTGCTAGGAGTGTAGACTAGCTGACTGGAGTGTAGACTAGCTGCTAGGAGTGTAGACTAGCTGCTAGGAGTGTAGACTAACTGACTGGAGTGTAGACTAGCTGCTAGGAGTGTAAACTAGCTGCTAGGAGTGTAGACTAGCTGCTAGGAGTGTAAACTAGCTGCTAGGAGTGTAGACTAGCTGCTAGGAGTGTAGACTAGCTGCTAGGAGTGTAGACTAGCTGACTGGAGTGTAGACTAGCTGCTAGGAGTGTAGACTAGCTGACTGGAGTGTAGACTAACTGACTGGAGTGTAAACTAGCTGACTGGAGTGTAGACTAGCTGCTAGGAGTGTAGACTAGCTGCTAGAAGTGTAGACTAGCTGACTGGAGTGTAGACTAGCTGCTAGGAGTGTAGACTAGCTGACTGGAGTGTAGACTAGCTGCTAGGAGTGTAGACTAGCTGCTAGAAGTGTAGACTAGCTGACTGGAGTGTAGACTAGCTGCTAGGAGTGTAGACTAGCTGACTGGAGTGTAGACTAGCTGCTAGAAGTGTAGACTAACTGCTAGGAGTGTAGACTAGCTGCTAGGAGTGTAGACTAGCTGACTGGAGTGTAGACTAGCTGCTAGGAGTGTAGACTAGCTGACTGGAGTGTAGACTAGCTGCTAGAAGTGTAGACTAGCTGACTGGAGTGTAGACTAGCTGCTAGGAGTGTAGACTAGCTGACTGGAGTGTAGACTAACTGACTGGAGTGTAGACTAGCTGCTAGGAGTGTAGACTAGCTGCTAGGAGTGTAGACTAACTGACTGGAGTGTAGACTAGCTGACTGGAGTGTAGACTAGCTGCTAGAAGTGTAGACTAGCTGACTGGAGTGTAGACTAGCTGCTAGAAGTGTAAACTAGCTGACTGGAGTGTAGACTAGCTGACTGGAGTGTAGACTAGCTGACTGGAGTGTAGACTAACTGACTGGAGTGTAGACTAGCTGCTAGGAGTGTAGACTAGCTGACTGGAGTGTAGACTAACTGACTGGAGTGTAAACTAGCTGACTGGAGTGTAGACTAGCTGCTAGGAGTGTAGACTAGCTGCTAGGAGTGTAGACTAACTGACTGGAGTGTAGACTAGCTGCTAGGAGTGTAGACTAGCTGCTAGGAGTGTAGACTAGCTGCTAGGAGTGTAGACTAGCTGACTGGAGTGTAGACTAACTGCTAGGAGTGTAGACTAGCTGCTAGGAGTGTAGACTAACTGCTAGGAGTGTAGACTAGCTGACTGGAGTGTAGACTAGCTGCTAGGAGTGTAGACTAGCTAGATGGGGGTCAGTAGCAAAAGGTGTTTGAGGCAGAGGCTGAAAAGAGGACCTGCAGCAATGGACAGTCTGAGGAACGTGATGTTTTCTGAACATTCCAGCATCTAAACCTTTTCAAGTAATAACACTAATTACAACTATCAGCCCCAGACACAGCTGCTCAAACCTTCACGTTTCTTCTGTGAAGAAGCTGAACATCATCGTCAGAGTTTGGACACATCACAGCAGGAGAGGAACTGACAGTGACTGAATCTTTACGTTCACTCGTCTCTGTTGTTACGAAGTGGCTGCATGAAAACATGGTGTGACCTGCTGATGAAGATCAGTTGTTGATCTGGATCGACTTTCAGCTCTGAGCTCATTTCAATCATATCTGACCTTGTGATTCTGAAAAGCAGTTTTTATCTCAAACACATGTTTTCAACACAAAATTATTTTACATCTGGATTTTTCCTCTCATGACAGAGCTGGATTTTTTGAGTCGATGATGGATGTTTATTTATTTGTCTGATCTGTGAGAGTTGAGGCTGATTTATATTTAAATAACGTCAGTGATCATAAGGTTCATTCTTTGAGCAACTGAATATGAAACACACTTCTATTATGTTTGATCCTGGTTCTAGTTTATGCTTTTATTTTATTTTCTCAATAAAAGCACAGTCTTTCTCTTTACCTCCAAAAATGTTTGTATTAGTCTTATCTGTTAGGACAACATCTCTCTCTCTCTCTCTCTCTCTCTCTCTCTCTCCCTCTCTCTCTCTCTCTCTCTGTCTCTCTCTCTCTCTCTCTCTCTGTCTCTCTCTCTCTCTCTCTCTCTGTCTCTCTCTCTCTGTCTCTCTCTCTCTCTGTCTCTCTCTCTCTCTGTCTCTCTCTCTCTCTCTCTCTCTGTCTCTCTCTCTCTCTGTCTCTCTCTCTCTCTCTCTCTCTGTCTCTCTCTCTCTGTCTCTCTCGCTCTGTCTCTCTCTCTCTCTGTCTCTCGCTCTCTCTCTCTCTCTCTCTCTCTCTCTCTCTGTCTCTGTCTCTCTCTCTCTCTGTCTCTGTCTCTCTCTCTCTCTCTCTCTCTCTCATTTAAGAAAAAACATGAACTGTCTCTTGTTCATGTTTTTTTACACTTTATAATTATGTCTTCAACAGCAATGACAGAAAAATCCACAGACACACACACAACAGTACAACAGTTACTTAAAGAGCTAGTGTCCGGAGAGCGTATCCTTCCGCCTCGGTCCAACAGTCTTCTTATAGATCACATTTAAATTCACTAGATCCAGATTTTTATTTGGATCTGCTCCTCTAAATATGTCTTGTTGTTTTCATCAAGATCCATGAATTACTCCCTGAGAAATAAGTAAACATTTAAAGAGAGAGATTTAACTGACCCCTGTTCCAGATCTGCACCAAAAATGAACGAGTTCTTTCCTGACTCAGACTACATCCCTCAAAAGTTAATTTTTGTGTAATCTAGTTCACAAACAAACAGACAGGGGTGAAAACATAACGTCCTTGATGGAGGAAATAAATATCATGTCAGTTAGTGAAGAAAGATCTTAACGTTTAATGATCTGGAGCCAAGACACGTGATCAGAGCATTAAATAAGAAACCCCCCACCCTGTGGCCCCCGGCCCTGAGCCCTGGAGGCCCTCAGCAGGGATCCAACCACCAGCCTCACAACACGTGGTGCTCAGACGCAGCTCAGTGACTTGAACTGTTAAAATGACGAAAGCAGATTCTCACGTTTTCTCTGTTTACTCCAGTGACTGTTGTAAAAACAGCTGCTGTCGTGTTCACACAGTTTACACGTGAATAAAAGCTGCAGGTGGATAAACTGCAGACTGAACCTTTAACACTGATGAAGACGGGGGATGAGATGTAGCGTTGACTGTCAGTCCTGCGAGCGCCCCCTTTAGGCTGTGAGACGTCTGACAGCAAAGTGTCCATCAGTGAACATTTCAAACAGGAAAAGAAAGAAACAGCGACAGACTGAGATAAAACAAACTTCTTTATTTTTATAATAATTCAGATTTTTTTAATATATTTATATATATTTATATATGTAGAGGCTTATTTTACAATTGAGACTTTGACAAACATCAGTTTGTAAAAAAACAAACAAAAGTGCTTCCTTTTTCCTCGCCGACAAATCGATTTCAAAAATCTTTCAACAGACGAGCAGATCAGCAAGAGGTCAAAGGTCATCTCAGAGGATCAGAAGGCACTCTGTGTGTGTGTGTCTGTGTGTGTGTCTGTGTGTGTGTGTAATGACACAACAGTGGAAAAGAGGAAGAGACGCGTTGCATAGAAACCCTTTTCACATTTTTGTTTTTGTTTGTTTTTTCTCAAAATGGTTGACACATAAATACACGTATGTAGAGCGAGGCGTGTTTTTCTTTTCTTTTCAGATCAGTACCCATGCATGTGTCAGAGACAACACTGTGCTTCATTTGACAAATAGTGCATAAGACAGAGCTGCTGTCCCCGTCACCGTCCTCTGGAAACCACTCATCTCCGCGTTCGTCGCAGAGAACGTCAAACATGGTCCAGACGTGTTCGGGGACACGTTGTTTCCATTGGACGATGACGACGAAGCAGGTACCACAGGTTCAATTCCAGTCTTTGTTTAGTGTGCATGTGTGTGTGTGTGTGTGTGTGTGTATTTTACACTTTGGCGTTAACTCACCACACTCAGTTATGATCTTTCATACAGATGAAAACCTTGTATCTCCACAATCAACAGCGTTCAGGGAACTAACAGAGGAGACCTGCCTTGTTTTCGAGGGGGAACATGGAGCATTTCTTTGTGTCATAGTGCAAAGGTCAAAGGTCCAAAATGCTTTTACTCCAACTGGTTTGAAAGCATGAAAAAAACCCAGCAGCCTGACGTGGACATACAAGGTTTTGGTGACAGGTTGGGTGTGGAGACATGATCGTGCTTCACAGTCTCAGCAAATACAAACTCTGCAGCTAAAACACTCGACAGGTGTGAAGATTACAGGAATAACTTTTTGGAACATGAGTAAAACTTTGTGTCACGTGACGTCATCTCATATGATATTGTCCATATCAGCTCCACACCAGCAGACAGGTCTCGTACCAGAGAGGAACATTAACATACATACATACATACACTTCAGCCTGGTATATAAAAGCATGTGCACTTTGCATTTTATAACTCTATAAAAGACAAATCCTAGTTTATCAGGAGAAGATATGGAGATGGTAACTTGTATAAAACAAAAATAATTAAAGAAACCATGCACAACAGGCTGATGCCCTACCTTAGCTGCTCTGATATGTGGGTTGTGTGTGTGGTGTCACACAGTCTGTACGGAAATAAGGCACAAAATCAACCAGTCCTCTGTTGTGTGGATCTGCAGGGAAACAAGCTTATTGGCTTTTGCACAAAAGTTTAAAAAAGGCACATGAACACTGCACAAGATTCAGTCCGGACAAGTCATTCAGTCTTTTACTGAGAGAACAGGTGGGAAATATTCAGCCAATCAGATCATTTCACCTGCAGCCAATTAGAAAAATCACTTTAGATCAGGTGAAACAAGAGAATCTGTTTTTTGTTCTCGTTTTGCGAATAAAGATCTGAAAAGGTTTTGTTCATAAATCAGTAAAAAACCAAATGATTGTTCAGGACAGAAGTTTGATCAGTGAACACCTCAGCTGCCTCCGTCTGCTCAGCTCAGTCCGTCCTGCATGAGACCTGCAGAACCATCTGTGAGTAAATCCAGCAGTAAACCAGTCCACCTCCAGTCCGGGTCCAGTCTGGTTCTAGTCCGGGTCAGTAGTCTCTCAGCTGCCCATGGGCTTGAAGGATCCGTCCGGCAGTTGTCTGAAGATGCCCCGTAACGTGTCCAGCTCCCGGGTCAGGTGCTCCACCCTCCGCCTCAGTCTGTCGTTGTCGGTGCTGAGCTCCACCACCTTATGCTGCGTCTCTATGTTGCGAATCTTCGCCTTGTCCCTGCTTTTACGCACGGCCACGTTGTTGCGCTCCCGCCTCATCCGGTACTCCGGGCTGCTCTTGTCGACGTTCTTCTTGGACTTCCCTCCTCCTCCTCCCCGCTGCTCCAGCAGCTTCAGGCCGCCCTGCTGCGGGTGCTGGTGCGGGTGTTGGTGGTGGTGCGGGCTCGGCACCGGGGTCGGCGGAGGAGTTGGGTGTCCCGGCTGGAGGTGCATGGTGGTTTGCGCGCAGTGCGCAATCTGGTACTGGAGGTGCGGCGGCTGCTGCTGCTGCTGGGCATGCTGGGAGTACTGCTGGGAATGCGGGTGCGGGTGGTGGTAGGTGGGGGGCATGCCCGGGTTCAGGTCCTCGTCGTCCCGGGGCTCCTGCTTGATGGCCACCGGTCGGATGCGCGGCGGGTTGTGCTCGTACAGCGGCTCCAGCTTGGACTCCATGTAGTTGGACATGTAGAGCTGCTGGGGCCCCGGGCCACACGGCACCGACTCGTACTCTCCGTTCATCATCTTGAGCTTCTCCTGCCGGGAGCCGTGGTGGAACAGGTCGGCCAAGAAGTCGTCGTTGAAAGCCGACGGGTCGATGTACGCGCTCAGGTCGATGGAGGTTTCGTTGTCCCCGATCTCACCGCCGAGGTCTGCCGGGTCTCTGTAGCCGGAGGGGGGCTGCTGGCCGTGGGTCAGGCTGCTCATCTGGGGTCGGGGCGCGACCTCGTACAGGTTAGCGAGCTCCATGGAGAATCTAAACCCGGGCAGACATGGCGAGGAGCTCCGGGAATCCAGTTTGCAGAAGGTCGGTGTGTGTCGGGTCCTCGGGTGCGAGGAGTTTATAAAGCGGGGAAGTGAAGACTGAAGCTCGGGCAGGTTTGATCTGAGCTCCGGAGCAAAGAGAAGAGAAGCTGCGGCTCCAGGTTCGATTCCTCTGCTCAGTGAAGTGTGAGCTGTCAAAGTGCGTTTATATAGAGAGGGAGGAGGGAGGGGCGGACACACACTGAGACACACACTCACACACACACTGAGACTCAGACACACACACACACACACACACACTGAGACACACACTCACACACACACACACACACACACACACTCTCACACACACTGAGACACACACTCACACTCACACACACACACACACACTGAGACACACACACACACACACACACTGAGACACACACTCACACTCACACACACACACTGAGACACACACACACACACACACTGAGACACACACTCACACACACACACACACACAGACACACGCACACAAAATGAGACACACTCACACAAACACTGAGACACTCACACACGCACACAAAATGAGACACACACACACTGAGACACACACACACACGCACACACTGAGATACACGCTCACTAACACACGCACACACACTGAGACACACGCTCACTAACACACACACACACACACACACACACACACACTAACACACACGCGCACACAGCACGAAACGTTGTCGGAGGGTAAACCAGAATAATATGTTAATTACAGCCTGTGTTAATCCCCCTCCTGCGAACTCCGTTTAAAATCCCTTGGACTAAAATCATTTCACATATTATCACAGACACGGGACATGATGCACGCACGTTAGTCTCAGACTCTGGTGGAGCAGGACTCACTTTACACTTCGGCCCATTTAAACTACACAAAACCTCAACTGTGGCTTATGAAACAGCACATTTATACCATTTATTCCTCAAACGTGTTCACTGACATGAGATTAATGAAAAGTTGTGTTACACAATAGTAAATGCTGTAGATCAATGGAGTGCACAATAATTCATATTAATTATACTGTAAAAAAAAGTGCATCTCTAAAGGAGGCGACACTAAATTGACAGATTTTCGAATGGAGTTTGGTTTGATCTCCTTCGTTACTCAGGACCTGCAGGTCAGTGAATGTCTGAGTTCATCCCCCATCACGTCTGTATTTATTAATCCTGCACAATTTATCAATAAGTAGATACTAATGATTATTGATTAGTTCTGATTATCTGATATTACCACATATGCAGTACAGTATAAAGTTCTGCTGTGATGTTGTGTAACTGAACATATGAACTGCCTCCTGTCGGTGGGGTGGGGGGGGGGGATGATGTGATGATGCATGAGCGCCCTCTGTCGGCTGAGAACCAGAGAGACTGATCTGTGGAAGTGCCCTGTCATGCTATTTTCTGACCCTCCCCTTTTTATCTAGGCTATCTTCATTTTACCACCACGATAAAATGCTTCAGGAAGTTTCAATGAGGTTGAAAAGCAGAGAACAGAGCAGAGAAGTTTTTTTACCTGAATTTTAAAGTTTAATGTTTAAAACTCAGGAGGAACAGAGGAGTCACTCACCTGGAAAAGATACAGTTTTACAGGTGAAAAAGTGAAAAGGCTCTAAAGATTTTTCCAGGAGTCCTTGAAGATCCTCTGGGGGTCCATCAGCAGGTCATTGAGGACATTTTATGGATACAGAAGATCTCATGGGGGGCCCTCAAAGAGATTCCAGATCCTTGGGGAGGTTTAATGGTCATTAAAGAAGTTCCAGACGTTCTTGATGGTTCCAGTAGCCTTATAGAAAACTTCCAGAGTCACAGGAGCAGATCTATTAGTCCTTGAGGAGTTTTGAGGGGTCCTTGAAGGAGGTCATATTGATAACTGAGAAGGTTCAAGGACTCACTGAGGATGGTCTGTAGATTTTCCTGGAATTTGTATGGATTTTGGAGGTGTAAGGGATCCTTCATTAGACCCCTGAGTCCTTGAGCAGGTTCAAGGAGTGCTGGAGGAGTTTAGTGATCCTTCAACTAAGATGATGAAGGGATCCTCAAGGTTGTTACATTCATCCTTGAAACTGTTCCAGGGATCTTTCAAGACATTAAGCGAAGTTCCAGGGATCAGTGAAAGGATTCCAGGAGACCTTGAGGAGTTTCTTAGGGCGTCTGGATTATTTTTTTTGTTTTTAGGGATCTTCAAGGGGCTCAATGGGTCATTGAGGAAGTTCTAGGGATTTCAGGAGAAGATGTTTGAGATCCTTGAAAAGTGCTACGGACTATGGAGAGGTTCAAGTGATGACTGAGAAACTTCCAGGGATTCTTTAGGAGTTTCAGGGGGTGTCTGAGGAGTTCCTTACTGTCCTTAAATAGATTCCAGGAACCTTGAAAGTGTTCTTAAACTTTTAAAGAGCATTGAAGAGGTTCTGTCAGTACTTGAGAAGGTTCAAGTCACCACTGAGGACGTTCCAGGCAAGAATTTCAAGGGTGCTCCTTGCAGAGGTTCCAGGATTTCTTGTTAGATTCATGGGGAAGTTTCAAGTGTTCGTTCTAACAATCCTTCAGGCAATTTAAGAATGTTCAAGGGTTGTTCCTTTGGTCCTAAAGATTCTTTCTGGGTTTTATGGGGTTTAAGTAGGTTATTGAACTGAAGATTGTATTTAGATCATTGAGAAAGAACATTCTGGGGGTCTTTAAAGACGTTCACGGAGGTTCTGTAGATAGTAAAAAAGTCATTGAGAAGGTTCCAGGAATCACAGACTAGATTCTCAGCATCCTCGACGAGATCACAGACGTTCTGAAGGGAAAATGAAGGTTTCTCAATCAGATGAAGGGTCAGAATCGTTGGATGAGCAGTGACAGTTGAGTTTGTATCTTCAGCACACTCTGTGCCTCAGACTCAGACAGGGCGGGTCCCACAGGTTGACCTTTAACCCCCGACTGGCTGCACAGTGTTTACAAACTGATCCCAGAGCAGATTCAAACGGTGACATTTAAAGACACAGTAACACACGTGTTGTTTCCAATGAGCCTCAGGAGGAGAAAAACTGTTGTGATGTCACAGTGATGTCATCAGGGTTATCTCTGACACAATCACGTTTTATGAGCTGTGTAGTTTGACAGACATTTCCTGTTGCATTTTGGGAAATGTAGGATCCATTGTTTTGGAATTTGTGCAGGACGACAGACTAAACCTCGCTGAAATTCTTGCACAAGCACGTACATTAGTCGTTGGGGTCTGTGTGCGCACGCCAGCAGGTCGTAGCATGTATCGTGTTGGAGGTCGAAATATCCAGACTGAAAACAGGGCGCAGTGTTGACACCCGTGAGACATGAGAGCCTTCTCAGTGCAGAGTCGACCTGAAGAGTCCTGCTAAAACAGGAGGAGTGAGACCTCTTCAAGTGGATGCAGACGTTATGCTGAACCATCGATGGAGAGGGAGTCGAGCAGGAAGAAGAAACTATTGATTCAAGTTCAAATTCAAAGTTCAAAGTATCTTTATTGTCCCTTTCAGGACAAACATAAAACACTGAAACATTGGTGGACAACCGACAGAAACATCAGGACATATAGTTTACAGATTTGTCCAGACACTAACAAATCCAATCACCAGTAAAATCTGTGCAAATTAGCAATTTGTGCAATTACCAATACAAAACTATCTACATCACCATGTGATTTACCAGTCGATCTACATTACGACCCTCACCATTGGTCATGAACTCTGGGTAGTGACCGAAAGAATAAGATCAGAGATCCCTTTGAGGGACTACATATCCCATCAGGCCTCAGAACGACTCAGGATCAACCAGGAGGAGCTGGAGAGTGTTGATGGAGCCAAGAACATATGAACAGAAGTAATCTATCACCTGTGAGGTTTGGAGTTTAGCATCAAACTGAGATCTGAATTAGAAGAAGTTTTTCATGAGGACGTGCACAGTGAAGCTTTGAGGATCGAAATGTGTTGACTGTTTTCAGAAATGAAGAACAGAGCATGAGGGATGACAGGATGAGAGACAGAGCTGTTTTCAGTGGTGAGTGCACAGGGAGAGATTCAGGAGGAGGCCGAGGAGGAAATGAAATGAAAACTTAAAGGAGGAATTCTGAAAAGTGCTCAATGGTTGGGAGACAGCAAGTTAAATAAAAAGACTCAAGTTTGCTATGACTTTCCTCCTCTGTCTGAAATGATGACGGTGAGAGGCTGTTATTAATGTATCATTAGCCAATTAATGTCCGTGCCTTGTGAACTTCAACGATTTTTTAATATTATAATAAATATAATATATAAGTCACTTTAACACAGTCCTTACTACAATACCTTTGCTATCTTCAATATCAGTACATTTCACTTTATTTTAACAGGATACGCCAGCCTGTATCAATATTGCTGTACATGGAGTCATTGTCACTTAACTGAATTCATATAAATACTGAAGAATAAAATTGTTTGAAAAGTAGTAGGTCAGTAGCTGTTTGTTGTGTACAGCTTTGTTTGTCATTTGTCTAGTATATGCACTGATTCTTTTACACCATAGAAGTTCATAACTCATAAGTTTTGAAGTTGAAGGATTAACAATAAGTCTGTTTTAAATGCTCTTATGGACCTTAGTGTATTTAACTAAGAGTCCTTGGAGATCCTGTCATAAGGAAAACATTAAGGCCAAAGTCAACTTATGAAACTGTAAATAGTTTATATGCAATTGGAAAGTAAGATTTTGTGAGTCTCTCTTTGCTGTCTTGTAACACAAAAACACTGAATACATGTATTTAGCCCAGAGGGAACATACATATAAATGGAGAAACTAAACCTTTGTTCCTTTGTGGTTTTTCCATCCACTTTGGTACAGTTGTAGTCAATTAATTGCTACATGAGCAGCGGCATCTCTGTGCATCATTGCTATCATGGAGTTATTCACCATCTTATGTAAACCTTAAGGCAAGGATAACAATGTACATTTCTCCTTTAGTTTATCGCAGTTTACCCAGACACAGTATCGGTCAAACTGTAACTGATACTGGAATACAGTCTTTGAGTTCTTACCCATCCATAGAGACCAAGATCATGCATATGGATCTGATAGATGTGGAGCTTTTCATTTTGAGTCCAACCCCCCGAGAGCTAACAAACTATCTAATAAACTTTCATAAACCAGAATATGTCTCATTGAATAAATCACAAACAGCTTTAGCTGCTCTAAGACAGTGTGGCGGCAGTGACAACTGCCACACACACTTGAGGCAACTTTGACAGCTGCCTCTAAACCGTATGGCAAGAAAGGCAGTGTGGCAACAAAGGCAGCTGCCTATAAACAGTATGGCATCAAAGGCAGCTGGCTCCAAACATTGTGGCATCAAAGGCAGCTGGCTCTAAACATTGTGGCATCAAAGGCAGCAGCCTTTACATATCAGTGGCAGATTCTGTTGACACTGGAAGTGCCTCCATCAGATTACCACTGCCACGATTTGAGCTTGCCCTTACTGCAGTGGTTAGAGGTAAGTACAGAGAGATGGGGGGGGGGGGGGGGGGGGGGGTTCTAGTGTACTGATGTACACAGGTGTGATTATTGATGTAAACAGTGTAATCTTTGATTATTGATGAAGTGATGACGTGTTATTATTATTATAAACAGGTGGGATTATTGATGAACTGATGACGTGTTATTGATGACGTAAACAGTGGGATATTGATTATTGGTTTCACTCTTTTCTCAGATGAAGTCACTTCTCACTCTCACATTACATAAACAAAACCAGCATCCTTCTCCCATTGGTCTGGTCAGGTGTCACTCATAGGCTGCATTGCATCACTCTGCCACACACTCGCCTGTGATTGGCCGCTCTCTCTAGTCGCTGCCGCCCCCTGGCCTCTGATTGGCTGAGCCCTGACATTGCCGTACATGGTAAAAGAGATTTCGCAATCCTCCGCTCTCCATGTTCCAAACAAAAACAGTCCGAGCTCCGACACACGGGATCTAACTCCAACTTTAGCCCCAAACTTTCTGCGCTCCGACGGATGGTTGACTCCACCGCGGCCCCGTGAAGGTAAGCGGCCGTTTAAAGTGTCAGCGGGTCGGCAGCAGGCGGCTACCAGAGGCTACCAGAGGCGGAGGGGTGGTTAGCATCAGGAGCTAACTAGCTGGCTAGCTGCCCGGCTCCGACAGAACAAAGTGTGGATGAGCTTCGTTGTGTGTTTGAGTAGAAATGACACTCGTGTGTGTTTTTGTTCGGACCGAAGAGACTCGGTGTTCACCTCATCTGTCAATCATCGCTCCACCGCCCCCCCCCTCCGCTAAAAGTTCACTAAACTCTCCAGGAAATAAAAGCCCTCGGTCGGTTCTGGGCTCGCTCGTCGTGTGCGGACCTCCGCGGGCTTTTATTTCAGTCAAACCGAGTTTAACGTGTCTCATCGGGCTGAGATTTGTGCTGAGCCCCGCATGACTCCGGAGTTCCCCTCTCCGAGCACAAAGAGGAGCGACGATGATGCAACAGCAGGCAACAGCCGGAGCTCCGCTGTTTCACCCGGAGCGATTTCCCCTGCGCACAGCTGACTGGCTGCATGGCAACGCGCCGACCAATCAGAGCGCCGCTGCTAATTGGACGTGCGGAACAGAAAACACCAATTATCTCGTCAGATGAGTCCGGGGAGGGGGCTGGGGGGGTTGAGTGATGGATCCAGGTCAGAGGAGAACCTGCAGAACCGACTACTGGTTCCTACAGAACACTCACCTGGACAGGTTCTTGGTGCTGTAACCAGTGTTTCATAAACCAGTCAACAGCAAAGATCATAACGTAGTCTGATCGTTAAGTAGTCTGATCGTTAAGTAGTCTGATCGTTAACGTATTCTGATTGGATGGTAAATGTTCTGTGTTTACATAGATCTTCTCTAGTCTTGATCACCACTCAGAGCTCTTTACAGAACAGTTTGTCATTCACACACACATTCATGCAGTGCATCTATGGGCAGCACCTTTTCTATGATTGGTTCAGTTTCTTGCCCAAAGACACTTCAGAATGCAGATGGGGAAGACTGGGATCGAACCGCCACCTTCTGGTTAGACCACGCTACCCCCCTCAGCCACAGCCGCCCACATTAATTGATGTGTAAATTTAATTTAAGACAGTTTCATTTTCACCAAGTTACCAACTGAGGATTTGTTTCTGTCTTCATCTGACACGACAGCAAACTGACAAACTGACAAACTTGAAAACTGAATCAAGTTTTATTGTAATTAATAGAAGATGATCAGTCGTTAGCGATAAAGTTTCTATTGATCAGATAATGAAAGGTGAGCACCAGTGACCACATGTTCGTGTGAATCTGAGAAGCTGCGCTCATTTTCACATCTATGCTGAAACTAAACCTCTAAACCACCAGAACAGATTGTTTGTGTAAGAAAATCACAAAAAAAGGTTCACAAGTTGAAAACTCAGGGACACAGAGCACAGGTGTCTACTGAGGACAATAAAAACCTATAGTTTATGACGTAGTGAGAGAATTTCTTCAGTCGATTTTTGGAGTGTGATTTATATTTATTATATATAGTTAAACTTGTTCCTCCCTTGTCCTCCAGGTTCTCGTGAGGTGAACAAACTCCTTCCTGTTTCTTCTCTTCACCTGAGGCGACTGAGAGAGCACCACCTGCAGGCAACACATCCTAATGAGCCAGCCGTCGGCGTGAGCGTCATCCAGAGTCAGACCCACGTCCCCCAGCTCGTCCCCGCCAACTCCTCAGCCGGAGGCGGTTAGGCCCCCCCCCCCCCAGCAAGATGAAGAAGCCCCATGCAGACAAGGACAGCGATGAGTATCGCCAGCGACGCGAACGCAACAACCTGGCCGTGAAGAAGAGCCGCATGCGCAGCAAGCAGAAGGCGATGGACACGCAGCAGCGCGTCAATGAGCTGAAGGAGGAGAACGAGCGGCTGGAGGCCAAGATCAAACTGCTGAGCAAAGAGCTGAGCGTGCTCAAAGACCTCTTCCTGGAGCACGCCCACAACCTGGCCGACAACGTACAGCCGCCGGCGGGCGGAGACGGCTCCAGCCCCGCCCCCAACAACACCTCCACCAATGGGCAGTGAGGAGGGTCACAGGGATGTTTGATATCTGGAGCTTTTTCTGGGAACTTTGGAAACATGGCCGCACGTCTTCTTCACTGCTTGTCTTCATTAGAAATGAACTCACCCCCCTCACCCCCCCTTCACCCTTTAACCACACATCTTCCAAAAAGTTGGTCTCTTACAATCCCTCTGGAAAAATATTTTCCAGCTGAAGAAGTGATGAGAAATTATGAGGATCCAGGATCCAGGAACAAACAGATCCATGAATATTTTAACATTAATTTATTGGACTCTTGACTAAAAGGCTTTTATTATGAAAGGCGGCAACAGCTTGTGTTAATTGGACATTTTCTTCCAATTAAAATGAATTGCTGGAAAGGTTTGTTCAGTGACAGAAGGAGAACCTGATCCTCCACAACAGACTGAATGTGTTGGAGGAACTAAACAGACTCTTTGTGTCATTGATCGATTGTGAGAAGATGTGAACTCGTATAAACTGAGACTTCGTCCAGTCAGAACTCACCAGCAACCAAAGCACTTTCTTCCTGTGCTTCCTCTTCCTGGCGGCTCATTTCCAAGCTGACGGGCGGAGACGAGGACGCTGCTGGACAAGATGTTGGACAAACTCTCTGCTCGTCCTCAGCTGCAGGACGGAGATGATTTAAAATCTTAAATTCCTGTTTTAGGTTGTATATTTTTTTCTTTTCTTTATAGAAATGTCTCGTTAGAAATACCTAATGAGATTTTTAAGGTTGTTCACTACATGATGATATTTAAGGGACAATTCAGCTTTTTACAGTTTGTTCTTTTTACACTCATAAATTAAAAGAAAATTTTTGATACTCAGCTACCGGATGAGGGTGAATGTGTAAAAACATAAAAACAGCAGAATTGTCCTTTATGAGCAGAACAGAGCAGGTGTGACTCCTGAGTGAGACGCAGGGATGGGGCGTGTTTGATTTGAAAACCGGGGTCACCTGTCATGTGGGGCTGATGCACCTGCAGAGTGTGTCCTGGAAAAACCTCGAAAATGTAATTCCATCTCTCCAGGGATGAAATCAAACAGAGCAGTGCATCCTGGGAAAAAACTGTCGTCACTTTGGATCCGATTTGTTTTGTGACGTCATCACATTGCATATTGATTATTTACATCATCAAAGAATCAGCTGATTATTTCCTGATCAATCATTTGTTTAGTGAGAGAAATGTTTAAATCACATGATCAGTTCTGATGTTTTCTCTGATGAATCATCTTAACACGATCGATCCACCGATTATCGATCGTGTTGAATCTCAGATGAACGGCCTCGGTCGACTTCCTGTGGACGTCACATGATCTGGAGCTAAGACGCAGCATCTGGCTGTTACCATGGTTACCGTTCTTCAAAGATTTTCAGATTAAAATGAGATGAAACGGAAAAACATCAGAGTGCACAAAGTTTTATTCTAATTAACAAAAGATGATCAATGGTTGGTGATACAGTTTGAATGGATCAGAATCTGTATGGACAGGGTGGCTGAACAGGTTTTTGCTTCTGATGAACACGTCAGGTGTGTTCAACAGGCCGACCCAGGCAGACCCCGCCCTGCTCACCTGAGGGGGGTCCTGCTCCAGACGGCTGTGTGTGTTAACTGTGTGTGTTTAGTGTGTGTTTGTGGTGCTGGGCGGATCCAGACACCTCGAGCCGCAGCTTTAATTAAATCCAGGTTTAAACCGGGCCGGGTCGTTAATGAGGTCTGAGCAGGTCCAAACAGGCCCCCCCCACCGCCCCCGTCAGCACACCGCGAGGGGGGGGCGGGTCCGCGGCGTGTTGTTATCGGACTTAATAATTATGTGAGCTTTGTGCGGGTGTGGAGTGTTTTCCCTGGGATTTATCTGTCAGGAGCTTCACCTCCCTGCAGCAGTGTTGTCTGTCTGAGCTCTGCTGCTCCTCCTGAGCCGCACCGCTCGCGCTAACGTTCCCACAGCGTTCCTCCGACGATGTGACAGCTCTGTTTTAAACATGTTCCCTCGCAGGGAGAGTCTGGCTGCAGGGTCTAACGTTTTTATTTCCATCCTCAGAGTTTCTTGAGTTTGCTTCTAAAGTCAAACCTGCGGCAGATCAATCAGAAAATATTGATATTTAATATTTTCAGTTCAGGGTGTCACACGACGCCACATCTGACGTGCTGATGCCATCAGAGAAATCCTGTTAAATTCAGTGAGATTAATATTATATTAATAAAGTTATTTAAAAAAAATATATATATATATAAAAATGACCAAAACAAGAAAAGAAAATGTAAATGTTCCTGTTTTTACAGATGAACTGTGAAAGTGACACAAACACGATGTTTATTGTGTGACATGTTTTAATGTAGTTCAAAGTTCACAAAGATTTTAAACATTTAAATAAATGTTAAAGTGAGTCTGACGTCAACAGGAGAGAACGTCTGATAATCAGCTGATCTGTTTGAAGTGATCAGAAACGTTGTGGGAACGTTTCCTCACGAAGCACAGCCTCCGTCTTTGTTTCTGTCGTTAGATTTTTCTACTTTTCTTCTGAACAGCAGCATGTTTCTAGAGAAGTCTCTGCATGGGGGGCTGGGGGGTGTGGGGAGGGCTCAGATGAATAATCTGAATTGGATTTGATTCAATAGGAACAGATCAGATCTGTTGTGTTCAGGTCTGAATGTTGCTGGGCAGCATTTCTGTCACTCAGCGTTTTTGTATCACGAGCAGCGAAAATTAAAACTGATGAAAAATTAAATTGTGTTTTTGGTTTTTATTTAAAATGTGATCTCAAATTTGTATCAAGATTCATGAAGTATTCTCTGAGAAATCAGTGAAAAACAGCGAGATTAGAAAATGAGATCTGCCCCTTTAATGGAATCTGCTTCTAAAGTGAATGAGCTCCTTCAAACATCTTCCATCAAGTTTACTAATCAACCAGTCGCTGTTTTAGAAGCAGAGAACATGTTGACTGAAAACGTTTTCCATCAGAACTTCCTGTGGTTGTGTGTCTGTGTTGTGTAGTTGTGTGTTAAACTCATGTACCCACTGAGAATGTGTTTTATTTGTGTAGTTCAGACTTTAACAGTTTCAGAGGATTTGGCTTCTTTACGTTTGTTCTGTTTTTACTCAGATTCGTTGTTAAAAATGAGCCTGACACACACACACACACACACACACACAGGCTGAGTAATGTTCCTGATAACTGGGGCTTAGCAGAACATTAATATTACGTTCAGCTCTTCTGGCCAGAAACACCTTCGCACGCCCTCAGCCTGACCCTCTCTCCCACAGGTACCAGAGAGAGGAGGGGGGGGTGATGTCAGGAGCCAATCAGAGTGGCCGATCAGTGATGTGATGATGGAGGAGATGTGAGGTTTCCACTGGACGTTTCAGGGAGAGTTTCTGTGTCTTCAGTCACATGTTTCCGTAACCATGGAGATGCATCACTGCCGCAGCTTTTAGCCTTGTTTACTTCCTGGTTTTGACGGTGTGGCACATTTCCTGAAGAAGTGGCGACGATTTTTTTTTTATCTCAAAATCTGAGGAGGTCGACGAGGTTCCACACAGAAACTGGCTGATTCTGATGAAACTAACTTTTGAGAGAATGTTGCTCAAGTAAAATGTGTGTGTGTGTGTGTGTGTGTGTGTGTGTGTGATTTCACCTGTGAGTGGTTAAAAGCTGATGTTCCAGTTTTGGGAGACGGATGATGACGGCCGACACGTCCTCCACATGCCGAGGCGGCGAGCGTGGTTATTTTTAGACGCTGACGTGACACTGATGGTAATTATGGGAACAATGGGAGGAGGTGGGAGGACTGTGGGCGGGAACACGAGCTCTGTGTCAGGCGGAGACGTTTGACTCCTCGCCAGAGAACAACCCGCTGACGTGCTCGCTCCGTCTGATGACCTTTGAGCTTCAGAGAAAAAACGGTCCCAGTTTCCTTTATTGGTCTCAGATGATGATGATGTCATCACACCAATATCCTGTCAATCATTCACAATCATCACGTCCGTGTCTGGTTGTCAAGGCCGATCAGTCGTGCTGCACCTTCACTGTTTGATAACCGTTTATCAATCATAAGGCCTTATCTGAACAAACACACACACACACACACACGTGTACGCACACACACACGTTTGTACCTCTATCTTAGTGAGGACACTCATTGGCATAATGCATTACCTAGCCCTCACCCCAACCTTAACCACCCAAACTAAATGCCTAACTTAACCTAAACCTAATTCTAACCCTCAAACAGTTCAGTTTTTACTGAAGCTAACATGCTGACCAGCTGACCAGCTAACCCCGGCTCGACCGGTCTGCTGCTCGGAGAAGTTAAGTTTACAGAAACTGCTGTAATGAAGCCTGATGACGAGGTCTGAGATTTTGGTGAGTTAGCCTCTACTCGGGACTCGTTGGTCTTGAATCGAGACGTCGTGACAAAAAATGTAGTTTTACAACCTCTCAGCAGTTTTGTCCTGACAGATGTCTGACTGTGTGTGTGTGTGTGTGTGTGTGTGTGTGTGTTTAGCTGTGTGGTTAAACATTGTGAGCACATGAAGTCTGGTCGTTATTTTCTGATTCATTCAAAGAATTGTTCAAGGGTTAAGACTTGATTTGAGGATTCAGGTTTAGATTTGGGGCCGCCACACGGGCCAGAGAACGACCTCCTGCTCTCATCCATGTCGATGGATCGTCAGTGAAGAGGTTCAGCTGCTTCAGATTCCTGAGGATTAACTTCAGGGTCTGAGCAGGCCACAGCTGTGGTCATGAAGCAGCGAGATGGCACCGCAGAGCACGGACTTCAAGATCATCCACAGCTTCTGCAGGTGGAGCGTCGAGGGCATCACAGCCTCGTACAGCTGCTGCTGAGCGGTCAGACCAGGTCAGATCAGGACAGAGCCAGGAGGTGGAGGTGGACCAGGAGCTTAAACTGGACCAGGACCAGGAGCTGGACCAGGAGCTGAACCGGGACCAGATGCTGTACCAGGAGCTCAACCAGGACCAGGAGCTGGACCAGGAGCTCAACCAGGAGCTGGACCAGGAGCTGAACCAGGAGCTGACCAGGACCAGATGCTGGACCAGGAGCTTAAACTGGACCAGGACCAGATGCAGGACCAGGAGCTGGACCAGGAGCTGGACCAGGAGCTGGACCAGGAGCTTAAACTGGACCAGGACCTGGACCAGGAGCTGAACCAGGACAGCAGATCTTGTCGGACTCTAGTCAGACTCTCCACACTCCAACGAGTCAACCCACGTCAAGTCATCAGGCAAATGAATGTCTGACATTTACACCTACACACACAAACACATACTACTACAGTAACACAACAGCACACACACACACCACAATAGACAGACTCTCAAGAAAAATGTATATTGTTAATGCAGCAGCACAACCTCAGACTTTTATTTTACCTTCTATTTTTACTTGCTAACATGTTAGGTGTGTGTGTGTGTCTCTGTGTGTGTGTGTGTGTGTGTGTGTGTGTGTGTGTGTGTGTGTGTGAGAACAGTAACCTCCTTCTTCCCACGATGCTTTGCTCTTTCTCACTGACCAGATGCGGGGACGTGTTCAAACATAAAATTGAGCGATGGCCTTGTCGTCCGTCGCCAAGATACGTTTGTTTAAAATCCACCTCCTCCGAGAATCTGGCAGAGCGCTTCACACACAAACATCTGGAAAACATGTTCTGCATTTGTTTCCCCTGTTTTCTTCTTCAGCATCTTAGAGAGCGAAGCCACCGAACGATGTCCACACACACACACACACACACACACACACACACACACACACACACACACACACACACACACACACACACACACACATCTCTGTACTCATGAGGACACACTGACAGGAAACAGTTTCTGACCTTTAACCCGGAAACAGCCATGGTCAAACAACACGCTGGCGTTTACTCAACATTTACGTTAATTTCTCGGAGATAACGTGGAGTGGAAATACAGTTTGCATGTCGTCGTAATCTGCAGCTCCCCTAGTGTTTGTATCATGAAATTACAGCAGCTGTTTTAGGCCTCATTTATACGACTTTGTACGATTTTAAACGGACATGCTCTAATATTGTAATATACTGGGCCAGTAGGTGGCGATAATGTCTAGATCAACGATCTGTCAAGTACCAGAAAGGAACGCTGTTCGATGCCGACGACTGTGAACGTCGGTAATGTGTTGCGTATACATATATACAACAATATGTATGGACAGGGGGGGGTCTTATATAAAATTACATTTGTATTTTCATGAGGTGTTTTTACATCTTCAGTAGGAACCAATGAGTGACACAGAGAGGGGACGTTAGACTGTGACGGACACACTGACAAACACACTGATCCAAATATAGAAGAATCACACTGAAGTTTAAAACACCAGCACATCTGGATTCATCAGAACATCTGTTCATTGTCCAGCAGAGATCCTGATAGAGACAGATGTTCTGCTCGACCTGAGAAATCCTCATCTCAACCTTCTGCTTCACACGAGATCCTCGACTTCAGACGTTTACACACGTCTCACTCCTTCTCGTTTTATTCTTTGATTTTACGATAATCACTGTTCTGGAAACGCACGATGTCATCATTGATGTCATCATTGATGACATCATTGATGTCAGCTGTGACGGCCTCAGTACGAGAAACAGTCGTCACACGCCCCCAGCCCAGAGTTAGTGACCTTTGACCTCCTGAGTGTGAGAAGATTGAACCGACCCGGATCAGGATCTGGTTTAGACTCGAGACCTCTTCTCACTTAACGTTGTTCAGACCAGAGGAGAAGCTGATTGGACGTAGACATTCCTCAGAGGGAGGAGCTTTATCTGGTAGTCTTTGTCTGTTACTTCCTGCTAAATTTTCACATCCGGTTTCCTGTTTTATTTTGAAATTTCTTCTCATCAGTCATCAGTCATTTTGGCTTCCTGTCTCATGACACCTGTTCCCCCACAGCTGACCTGCCCCTGCAGCTCCTGTCGGTCCACCCTGTGTATTTACATCACTTAGCAGCGTCAGTAGACTCTCTTCCTCGCTCCTCTTCCTCGCTCCTCTTCCTCGTCTGTTTTATCTTTCATCTGTTGTTTTATCTTTCATCTGAACGACTTCCTGTGAGAACTGTGAGTTTCTCTACATTTCAACCTCATCCTCGCTCCTCACTCCTCTTCCTTGCTCTTCCTCCGTAGTTTGTGAACATGTTTCTGGTTAAATCTGTTCGCACACAATGTGAAGCAGGAGAAGAACAGTCCTGCGTCGGGTTCCAGAGTTTGTGTTTGGACTCGAACACAGATTGACGGATGGACGTCATGAGTCTCTCTGTTGGTCGAACGCAGAGAAACCTCTGGAGGGTCAGAGGACGTGTTTTCTGAGGAGGAGGCCGAAGGTGAAACTGTTTATACCGACGATCGATCAAACGGCCGCGGTTTGGAGGAAACTGTCAAACTTCCAGATATCTGTAAGCAATCAGGAGCCGTGTGATTGACAGGTTCAGGCTTCGCTTGTCAGAATGAATTAGAGCGGGAATAACGCCTCCTGTGTTTCTGATTCATGGCGGAGGGCGATAACGTCACTGGGAGCTTGGCAGCACCGCTCTGCACGCTGCTGATTTATTCCAGGTTTCACAAGTAATAAACAAGACAAACGCTCGGAGCCGAGCTGATCCGACGCTCGATGAGCTACAACGATGGGAATGTTCTGTCGTGCTGAGCGAGATCCCGGAGACATGTGCACTTCATCTCCTCCGACCCCCAGAGCCGCTGCCGAGGCCCGCTGCCGGTCGTCTGTCCTCTGGACGTCCACACTGTCCCTCTGCACCTTCCTCCTCCAGTGTGACTCTGAATCTCAAACTGGTTCCGTTCAGGTTCAGGATTCTTAGAACCTCGGTGTCAGGGACGTCGCACAACACAAGTAAACAATCTTAAAATGGTGAAGATGGTGGATTACATGATAACCTGTGTGTGTGTGTGTGTGTGTGTGTGCTTTAAGGTCTTGTTGAAATAAGAATTGAGATTTTAACCTCATGAGTCCAATATTCATCTGTGCACATTTTCTAATCTGATATTTTTTAAGTCGACATCATCACGGTTCCTCTGAGTGAGTCCAAATTAAATCAGTTCATGTTTTCTTTTCAAATGACACATGAATATTTTCCTTCAGTGGGATTTCTTCTTCTGCTCGAAGCTTCGTCTTCCTTTAAATCTAGTTTATTATATTCACCCTCTGAGACAGTTTGAGTCCAGCGACGTTTCCTTCCTCCTCCGTCCTCTAGGAGCTGGATTAGAGAATCACAGTTCAATTAAGTGGGAAGTGTTTGAGTTGGGTCTGTATCTGTGGAGATTAGAATCAACCTGTGAGTCATTCAATCTCCAGAGAATCACATCAGTCACACACACGCATCAACACATTTAATCTGAGAATCTGGGACTGAAGTCAGATGGAGTCATAGTAGAATAGATTTGTTTTTTTGTTTGCAGAATGATTTAAGTTTCGGATTCTGTTTTGTATAATGAGGCCTAATGAAATAAAGAAAATGTTAAATAGGAGAGGACCAAGGATTGAGCCTTGGGGAACACCGCACATCATGTTGCTCTGGTCACATATTTAACCAGAATTACCGTCCTGTGGTTGTTCGCCTCCACTAACCAGTGCAGTTTCAGTCCCTCCACGTGTTCCTGACATATTATATTCACAATATTATGAGTTCACTGTAACTTTGACCTTTGACCTCTCAAGGGACGACTGGTGACAATTTGAAGAATATCTCTAAGGGCAGATTGAGATATTATTTCAAGAGGACAAAAACATGTTTTGTGAAGCCAACTCCACCCTGACCTTCGACCTTTGTCGACGGAAATCTACTCAGTTCATCCTAGAGACCTCATAATGCCACATATGACTTGAATCACTTTACCACGTTGAGTGAGAGTCCGGCCTAGTTTCCAGATGCTCATGTGTTGAATCCAGCACATGACTGAAACCTGTCTGAAACCTCCCTGTAACCTGGACTCTTGTCCGTGTGCAGCGAGGCAGCGGCTAACGCCCTCGTCTGCTGCCTCGTCCTGAGAATAATTAATCAGAGTAAACAGAGGTGGGGGTGAAGCTCTGGCTGCTCCACAAGTCCTGTTCTATTCAGAGCTGTTCAGGTCTGTGCAGTCTAAATATTAACCTGCAGATAGCGCCGCACTGACCTGGATACACATACAAAGCCAGTCAGGTGGACAATACGGGCCAGGCCGAGGCTTTGTGGTTCCTGTGTGCTGTATCGCAGTAATTTCCAGCTCTGATAGGACAGAACTTCTTTACACAGCGATAAAGAGACACTGGCCTATTTCTGTCTCTCTCTCTGTCTCACCTGGCAGCAGGTAGACTCGGGTAGACTCAGGTAGACTCAGGTGGATTCAGGTAGACTCAGGTAAACTCTAGTGGATTCAGGTAGTCTCAGGTAGACTCACGTAGATTCAGGTGGATTCAGGTAGTCTCAGGTAGACTCAAGTGGATTCAGGTAGTCTCAGGTAGACTCACGTAGATTCAGGTGGATTCAGGTAGTCTCAGGTAGACTCAAGTGGATTCAGGTAGACTCACGTAGATTCAGGTGAATTCAGGTAGTCTCAGGTAGACTCAAGTGGATTCAGGTAGTCTCAGGTAGACTCACGTAGATTCAGGTGGATTCAGGTAGTCTCAGGTAGACTCAAGTGTATATTAACCCATGCCGTATTAAGAAGACAGTGACACTATGGTTTCTAAAGTTCTCTACAGTTCTCATGCAGCAGCTGCTGATTGGAGATTATTTCTGAAACGGAGCCAAAACACTTGTCCGTACAGAATGTGTCACTGTGGGCGGAGCTTTAAATTAACCTATAAATACACCTGTGCACCACTGGGGATTTGTTGTTCATGAGCATTTCTGATTCTGAAAACACTGATCATTTGGATTCTGTGTGTATTGCTGATCAAACAGTGCATGTGTACGTAGCAAACGTTTTCTTGTTCCGATGGTGTCACAGTATCCATCAGGGGTTCAGGCAGGAGGGAAGTTAGCGCTGCAGCTGTCATTAGACGCTGGTAGAGTTCGACACGTCAGAGGTTTCACTACTGAAGAACGAAGGTAGAAACCTTGACCCTGTTAGGAGTCACCAGCAGGTGGCAGCATTTCACACACAGAGGCAGAGAACTCACATTTTAACCAACAAAGAAGAAATCTGTGAACACACACATCTCAACATTTGAAGTCATCTGGTTCATGATGCTGCAGCTGCCTCACCTCTGTACAGCAGAGATCAGTGGCTCCCCTGTCTGAGGGGGAGGATGTGCTGGTGGGGGGGGGGTAAATGACTGCCCTGGGACCTTTGAGCAACGCTGGAAGTGTGGCGTTCACGTGTCCTCATTCCTCTCCACTCGTCTGTCTGTGGAGGTTAAATGTCACCTCAGAGTCTCTGTGGAGGGGGAGGGGTCACTGCAGCTGGGGCCAATCAGATTGGCTGTCTGCCTGAGACGGCGATGACCCTGACGAGTCAGCAGATGGACGACATTCAGGAGACGGGGGGAAGCTGCTCCTTCTCTCTGATTGGCTCACACTCATTAACTCGCTGTTTTTACCGCTCAGTTCACACAGGTGAGAGGCGACTCTGACCACCTGTACGTCAAATGGAAATCCACGCCGCCGCCACGTCACCGACGAAGGAGCCGAGATTTATTCCATTCCGTTCACAGACTGACTCGCTGTCATTGCCCTTGTACAGAGTTCAGCTTTAAACTTTGACCCAACAAACAAATTCTCCGACATTCGTCTGGTTCCAAAACCTGTGAAACAAAGTAATCTGTGAAATACATGGAAAAACCAGAGTGTAAATAAAGATGGATGACATGACGGCTTCTGAAAGGGAAGAGAAACCATCTCCCGCCTCCTCCATGTTAGCAGATGGGAAATGGACCAAACTAAAAAATCAAAGTAGATGTTAAATGAATGTTTCTAAAAGACGGTTTCTGTCATTTTAGGTTCTTATCAGCTGATGTATGCTAATCGTCTGTATATACTGTAAGTCTGAAAAGGCTTCATGAGTTAATAAACATTAAATAATACATTTTTAATATTCATTAATGTGAAGTTATTCTCCTCTGTAGTAAATGATGTTGCTGTCACAGAGTGAACCGCCTGCTCTCGTCCAGACGCCTGGTCACGGCTGGTCATTAAACCAGATTTGACAGCGTTTATCAATCCAGTGTTGCTCAACGGTTTGTGGTTTTATTTGATCAGCTCACAAATTAAACAGAGAACAGAACAGAGCTGATGCTGGGAGATAAAACCAATCTGAGGCAGATCTGCAGAGGGTCACCTCGGCCTCGTCTTATCTCACCTGGCAGACGAAAGCTCCGATACGTTGTCATCGACCGCACTCTGACCTTTGTCACCATTAAACTCAGTCGCTTTATGACCTGTCTGCTCCGACAGACACTTTTCATTCAGGCTGCTGCGGCTGGAGCACAGGCGCCGCTTCAGGTGACGGTCGGACATGTCAGAGGCATCGAGCCCTCAGAGAGAAACACGCTCTAAAACTGCAGATTCTACTAAACTGTTGCACGTAAACTTCCTCATGTTCCTGTTTTAGGAAATGATCCGTTTACAGATTAAAGCTCTGGAAGTTTTCAGCAGTGAGCAGCTGAAGTTTGTTCTGTGAGGAGCAGACACACAACATGTCAGGACAATCTGACTAAAGTGAACTCAAACAGAATCAGAGAAACTCGAGCAGCTGCAGCCTGGAGGGCGTCACAGGCTCGGCTGGAATCTGATTGGCCACCGATGAGTCTCTTCATCGTGGACAGAACCAGGAGATCAGGCAGCGTTAAGAAAAGTGCTTCATAAATAAAGTTATTATCATTGGAGACACTTTGTTCAGCAGAACTCTGTGTGTGTGTGTGTGTGTGTGTGTGTGTGTGTGTGTGTGTCAGTCTCAGCTGTCAATCATGATGCCTCCGTGCGTTTTTATTAAAACAATTTAGAAACATTTTTTAACTTGTAAACTGTATTTTTTTTTTGCTTGGTCCATTTCCCATCTGCTTACATGGAGGAGGTGGGACAAATGAACTATGCTGCAGCCAGCCACCAGGGGGCGATTCAGATGATTAAAGCCGTCATGTCGTCCATCTTTATATTTACAGTCTATGTTCTGACCATTAACAGAGCTTCTCTGGATGATGACTTCAGGTTTACACTTCATGTGTGGAAGCAGCTGACACACACACACACACACACACACACACGCACACACACACACACACACACACACACACTACCTCTCCAGCTGACCTGCACGTCCTCAGATAGTGGGTGGAGTCCTGCAGCCACTTATCTAATTATTCTGCCCATTATCCCCAGTGTGACTCTAATCACCTGACGACAGATCACAGCTGCAGCTGAACGTCTTATCGTGTCGGTGAAGAGTGAGAACAAAGACAAGAGACGTCAGGTTCGTCACACGTCACGTCGCTGCACGGAGCAGGTTTCACTCACTCCAGTATTCTAATAATCAATAAACCATCTATTATCTCTGACTGTGTGTGTGTGTGTGTGTGTGTCTGTGTGTGTGTCTGTGTGTGTGTGAAGACGTCAGTGACTCTGATTTAACAGAGAAACTTTATTAAGTTACAGACTCATTTGCTGTTGTTAATCCTCAGTGATCATGAAGTCAGATTATTAGCATTTGTATCATTCACACACTGAATATAACGATGATCCTTGACTGAGATGGACGACACGTCTCCACTTCCTCCAGACATGATGTTAAAACACTTAAACAAACATCAGTGTGATGTGAGAACTACTTAAAATAACAGAAATAGACTTTTGACGAACATTTATTTAACGTCCGCCACCAGGGGGCGATCCAGGTTATTTGGCTTCACTTTTGGGGGCTAACATGGCGTCCATCTTTATTTACAGTCTCTGATGTCTATTCAGTTCAGTACAGTCCTTCTGTGTGTGTGTGTGTGTGTGTGTGTGTGTGTGTGTGTGTGTGTGTGTGTGTGTGTGCGGCCTCTGGATTCCTGTTTTCTGGCCTAACCACCACCTCACCCGAGCTTCCTCTGATCACCTGCTGCAGTTCACACACCGTCCTTCTCCCTGATACTGAGCTCAGAGAACTGTACATTTATCTGATGACCTGTTGAGGGAAGTGACATCCGAACGTTTCCTGCGTGCAGACGTTCTGTGGCGACGTCTTCGGGGCCTCACTCAGCACTCGGGCGTCCCAACGAGCCACAGAGGAAGTCAAGCATCGCTGCCGAAAGCTTCTACCTCCTGAAGTCTCCTGGACTCTGCGGCTCATGTTTGGTGCTGGAGCTCAACGCTGGAGCGTTTTCGTGCCAAAATGTTGGAAGGGAGCAGAGGTTTATTCGTGTCGGAGGAGGGGAAGTCTGTCAGAGAGAATTTAGAGCATCATGGGAGTTCGGCAGTCAGCGAGGAAGCTCATGAATCACGCAGCGACGCCCTCCACACTGAGCTGCGTTAAATTAAGACAAGACTGTGAAGAGAGAAATATAAAAACTGAAACTGTGTGTGAGCGTGAGGGGGCGAGACCTCTGACCTGTGGACAGAGCACTGGTGCTATCACAGTGAATTATGGGAAATTTAGTATCCAGCGATTCTGAATAGAACCAGCGAAATCTTTTTTATAAGAACGAAACGACAGAAGATTCACTTCAACGTCTAAAAACAATAAAATCCATTTTCTGAGCCGAGTTATTTTCGTCTCAGAGTTATAAGCTGCGTCACAAGGCTCCTTCACTGGTCCTTCCATCCCAGAGAAACAGGCGGAACCTTCCCAGCACTCATTGCACTCCGGTGACGAACCGAGGTAACGGAGCCGGCAAGCGACAAGATGTCCAAATCCTCTGATTCACACCTGACTGAGTTCAGGTGTGAATCACAGACTGAAGGTTCATCCACCGACTATATGAACCCAGCTGCCCTCACACACACAAACACACACAAACACACAAACACACACACGTCTCCAGAGGTGAGCCCCCGTATGCAACCCTATGAACAAATGTGTGTCACCACAACATGATGATTTAAATCACACACACACTCACAGACACACACACACACACACAAACACACACACACACACAAACACACACACGTCTCCAGAGGTGTGTCACCACAACATGATGATTTAAATCACACGCACACTCACAGACACACACACACACACAGTGGCACATCATTAATCACTGTATCGCCTTGTGTCCGTTGGTACCAGTGGAGCTACACTAACGTTGCATCATCACGTTTTGAAACTCCTCCTGCTCCAAGGACCGTGGAGGCAGCAAGCGGGCCACGCCACGCCAGAGACACACACACATCAGGCAGTTTGGCGTGTTGGACGGATGCTGGGAGCGCAGCCATGCTCCACATTGAACTGGTTCTGGGTGACGGGGAACAGAGGAGGCGGCCGGGGAAGGAGCAGGCGGCTTGAGCAACAGGAACGAGCCGATTGGGCCGACTGCCACCCTTCACCCAGTTGGTCTGCTCCCTGATTGGACGAGGGATGTGGGGGGAAGGTGGCCGACCCCCTCTGAGCAGCGACCCACAGAGACTCGTCACATGTACTGCTGCTGCTGCTGCTGCTGCTGGGACCATCAGCACTGAACCAGTAACACTGCATTTTAAAAAACAATTGGATGAACCATCTGTCAATCACCGTGTTGCTCTTTGCTCTTAATACAGCAGCAGCTACGCTAACATCCGTCAGAGGTTATTAACGAACAGTCGCTTCTCACACCTGAGACACGCCCTCTAGATCCTCCCTCATAGACAGGGCCGTTACATCAGGGTAGGTTAAACATGCAATTGTCTGGGGCCCTGAAATGAGACAGGGGCCCCCGGAGCACAGCTGATCCATCGCAACAATCCAATGAGAACAGTTTAACACAAACTGTATCATCAGTAAGGTACAGGACACTGCAACGACACCAAGGTCAGAAACCCCCCAAAGAGACCCCATGTCACGTTCTGCTAAAAGCTTTATCCTTTTAGAGGCTCGATTGAAAACAACTTCAGGTCAATGTAGGGGCCCCCAGGTTGCTTTTGCATGGGGCCCCCAGAGTCTAATGAAATGCTCCTGATAACAGAATAGATTCTCACAAGGTTACGTTTGTGGAGGAGGCGTAAACCTTTCAGACTGACGACAGATGTGGATCAGGACGTAACGTTCGTCCGTCATGAATCTGCTTCTGATTTGAATCTGTTTGAATCTGAGTCTAAACCTTCAGGCTCCAGACGTCCTGCAGGACAGGTGAGAACATTACAGGTAAAAAGTGGGAACATGACTTTCACTGTGTCTGATCCCAGCTCCACCCGTCCCTCCTCTGCTGCAGACAGAGTAAACAAACACACCAAATCTGCACAAGGTGTGAAAATTAAAGGCGGCGGGATGCGTGTTGCAGCTCGTCAGCCCCCCCCGCTCCCCGTCTTCTCATGATAATCTCATAAACAAATCCCATAAATACTTCACTGACATGTTGTCCCCACCTCCTCAACCCCACCCACACTGACGGTTGACTGCTGTTACTGATCTGAGCGTGCTCCTGCTCAGGTCACCTGTCTGCACGGCGAGCAGCAGACGCAGCGTTGCTTTCTGACGAGGTCCAGCTCCAGGTCGACCTCGCGGCCTGAGAGCAGCCGGTTGCATAACGCCACCGACCAGGGGGGCGTCTGACCACGCCTCCGCCGGCTGAGACTCCGTCGACAGTGAAGAGGTTGTTTTTAATCACCTCCTCTAAAGCTGTCAGGAGAGGTCTGACTCCGTGTCTTAATATTCTGTTACACACTCTCTGATTGGCTGTCAGGTGTCGGTTCTCATCACATGATGAATGCAGACGTCTCACAGGTCAACAGAATAACCTTGGTTCTAAATACAGCTGCAGAGTTTCGGATGATGTGGAGTCGTCGCAGCAGTTTAAGGATGGCGTTACACTAATCAATACAGGAAGTGACCACGGCGTGGATCAGGACGTCAGTGCTGAAATGTTCTGGAGACCAAGAGGAAACTGTTCAGTTTTAAACCAAAGCTTTTGACTTGGGAGCAGATGTGACCTGATAATGTCAAATATTAAAGGAGGGAGTGGATCTTGAGTTCTTTCATTTCCATTTCTCTGGAGAAAGTGGTTGAAAGTCTGTCGACAAAAGATGTGTGTGAATTCAGAGGCTGCGTCACCTTGTCTCACTTCAAAGGCTCCTTAATGCTTCCTCACATTCCTGCAACAGGTAATTGATTGTTGGTCATCAGTATGTCGTTGGTGGTGTTTTCAACCCACTGATTCCGGACCCGGTTCTCTGGTGGTCCAGGTCTGGTTCATATGCGGCTGCAGGATTCTGCTCTGCTTCAAGGACCTGATGTGAGCTGAAAACCAGCTGCAGGGGGCAGCACTGGGACCAGAGTTGACCCAGAGTCTTTGAATCAAAGCCTGATACCTGGGGGTGTGATCCGCCAGGAGCCTGACACCCGCTGAGCTCAGGCAGTGTTTACCATAATTACACTAATGTCTCAAAATTAAGGCGCTGGTGATTTATAAGTGATTAAATGTTTTTCCTCGCACCTCTAAAACAACACAGCGCACCTGCAGGATGACGCAGACCCACCCGTGAGAGGCTCCTCTGGTCTGTGCTGGTTTGTGTTGAATCAATAATGCTGCCGATGACAGAGATTTACAGCCAGAAGAGCCGCTGTCTGTCACTGGCTGTTGTTTTAAACCTGCAGCCAGAGCATTCCTGGCCTCCGACCAGCGGCAGGTCCACACTCATCATGAAGCTGCAGTTTCTGTGTGTGTGTGTGTGCGTGCAGTTTCTCTTTCTATTGTGTTTTCGGTGCAGGTTGGACCAGATCTGATCAGACACAGAGGTGTGAACGCTCCACAATGTCACGGTGGAAAAATAGTTCTCTATGGTTCAGCAGCAGCAGGTTCTAAAGCATCTGTCAGTCACACAGATACTGGAAATTCCAACAGTGATGCACACACACACACACACACACACACACACACACACACACACACACACACACACACACACACACACACACACACACACACACACACACACACACACACACACACACACAGGTATGACAGTGGCATGCAGTGACACTCACACTTAATGGAAAACCGAGATGTTTTGTGTTTCGTGTCTTTCCGGCTTCAGAAATCCATGGAATCAGAGAAATCAGATTCTGCAGAACTTCATGTAGAAACTTGATCTTTTTAAGTTTCCTTCCGTGTCACGTGATCCAGTGACGCTTTTCTTTACATCACTGAGTTCACAGCAAACACGAGCTGATCACAGTCAATTCAGCTGCTTTTATTTTGAAAGAACAGGAGCTGATCTGTTAGAACTGTGAATGGCCTCTGTGGGTGAGGCGGTGGTGGTCATTAGGAGCGAGGGGGGGTCTGTGCAGAGTTTGCAGGCCGTCCATCATCGTCCTGTCCTCCCCTCTCAGCTCAGCAGAGCTTGCATAACGCTGCTCCGTCCGTTTATCTGATCTCTGTGTATTTTCGTCTTCTCTGTAGCGGTTGTGAAACGGCCGGCGCGTTGCTGTCGATGAGTCGCGCTCTCGGGGTGATATCGTTAAAACTGCTGATGATGGAGATTCGTGAAGCTGGATGGAAACGGTTCCACATACTTTAATCATCCAATCAGTTGTGTCGGTGCTGTGACCTCTGACCCCCGACCTCCTAATGCTCACTAGATGTTTCTGGGAACACATCCTTCAGAGAACTCGTTGTACGAAGGCGTGGCCTCTGAAGACCGAGTAGTCAAGGAAAGCTGAGCTGAAACGAGACGTTCTGATTTCCTGTTGGTTTCCTTCCTGACCTCCTCCTGTCTGTCATGAGGCCTGGTCACACATTAACGTTTCAGTGCCTGAACCTTCGCTTCTCGTTCATTTCCACTGGGAACGAACGAGAATAAAACATTCACTTCCTGGAGCGAGTAAAGTCGCAGCGTTGCTTCGTGTGGAGTCAAACTTTCTGTGACTGCGCCCTTACTTCCTCTCCTCCACCCTTACCTCCTCGTCTCCTCTCCTACACCTGCTCTTTTGCAGCCTAACAGATTCAGACGATAAATGATGTCGTACAGAAATCACATGACCTAAACGTCATCATGTGTGGACCAATGAGGAGACAGCGTTCAAACATAGTGTTACGTTCATCTCTTCTTCTGCAGTGGTATCATCACAACTGACTGGGGAATCAGCGCCACCTACTGATGGAAATGAGCAGCAGAACATTTGGATGAATCCGACCTTATACCTCAGTACCTCTCCTGCCTGAAGGAGACATCTCAAAGTGGTGGAGGAAACGAGGTCACACTCTAGGACACTCGATGCTGATGCTGACCAGAGGAAATAAAAACACGCTTAAACTGATGGAAAGACGTGTGAGTGAGACGTGTGATGAACATGTGAGTTTATAGAAAGCGACAGTGAAACCGTGGCGTCTCCCGACGGAGCGTGTGGTCACCAGTTCACGGGCTGTGGTTAAACTGGTGGAGTCTCAGTGTGAGTTACAGTCCAGCCGGGTGGAGCTCAGCGCACGAAAGCGAGGACGGCCAAATGAAAACAGCTGCAAACGTTCACGCTGTCAAAACTCTGGGACGGATTCAGAACCAGTAACCGTGGCAACCATGGCTCGCAGCAGCACCGCTGAAACGCCATGAATCATCGAGTCACTTCAGGCTGCAGAGCCAAAAGAAAATCACACAAACTGCTCCAGCTTTTAATTCACACCCAGTTTTCACCTCAGAGGTCAGAGGTCAGAGGTCAGCGATGGGTCGACATCATGTGACGGAGCAGCTCCCCCTGAAGACGAGGGGCGGAGTTACAGTTCGATCTCAGCACAGACTCCCAGGTTTCATATAAAACGTATTAAAATACATAAATATAACTGATTAAAACTCAACAGCAGGAGAGACAGAGTTTGTTTACTTCTGCATCGGTTGACTGATGTGGTCGCCAGGGTAACCGATTGGCTGCTGAGAGCATGGTGGGTGTGGCCTGATGTGTCACTGCTCACTGTCACCATGATTGATTGATTGATTGGCAACAAGAGGAAAACAACCAATAATGTGTGTGCGTGTGTGTGTGTGTGTGTGTGTGTGTGTGTGTGTGTGTGTGGTCCAGGTATGACTCATATGGTGGGAAACTGAATCTGTTTACTGAGTCACATTGTGGGGACTATTCATTTTATAAATATAAAAGACAAAAAGTCCCTCTAAAGTTTAGGTTATGTTCAGGGTTCGTAAATAGATTTGTAATAAATATAAGATTAAAGTAAGTCCAGGCAATCATTGTAAGTTAATGTTATGTCTTCTGAAGTCGTGAGACACAAGTGTGTGTGTGTGTGTGTGTGTGTGTGTGTGTGTGTGTGTGTGTGTGTGTGTGTGTGTGTGTGTGTGTGTGTGTTTCAGCTTGTTTCATCACTTTTCTTATGCAATCCTGCTGCAACAGTCCAGACTCCAAATATAGAGAAACAGCACCACCTGCTGGATCAAACACAAACTGTTCCATTGGTGCTAACTCAAATATGTTCATGGTACAAACGTTTTCCATTTGAAAACACACAACCACACACACACACACACACACACACACACACACACCCACACACACCCACACACACACACACACACACACACACACACACACACAGGAAGGAGAAACTCAGGTCAAACTTCAGAGAAACAAAATGTTAACGATGAAAAAACGATTCACTGCAAAATCTGTAAAAAGATAAAGGAATTTAAATGTTTGAGGATAAAACGATTTAATGTGATTCATGTTTAAATTGATTGAGCTGCAGTAAAATGGTTGTTTTCTTCTCGTGGTCAAAGTCAAACTGTTGCTCTCAGGTCAGCAGGAGGTTCGAGGGTCGTTTCTGACAGGAGTCTAAACAACCTCCTGGATCTACACTGGAAATTGGTTTGAATTTAACCCTAAGGAACAATTTCTAAAATACACGATACCCTGACACAAATAAACAGAGTCACGCTGAGGCCTCAGACGACTGAAGGTCTGAGAGTCGATCACAGGGAATCATCAGAGGACACGTCTGTTCTTCTTCTGTTTGCACAGGAACCGTTTCACTACAGGTGATTATTAGAGTAGAACATTCCACAGACAGTGTTTGGAGTGAAGGCAGATTGATGAGATGAGACGCTCCACAGAATCTGCTGAAAGACACGATGAAGCTTTAACAGTCAGATCACACTTCATTTTCACTGAGAGGAAACACACCTATGTCTGATTCAATATGACAAACTTCATTTTAATAAATCAAATCCACAAATGACATCCAGCTTTTTAAGTTTTTTTTGTATGTTTCCATTTCTACAGTGGTTTTCCTGAATGAGCTGTGTCTCGATTCAGCGACCGCATCCTTCGGAGGACTCGGTCTACGCATAACGTCGAAATGAGATGGTCTCGTCTTCCTATTGCGTCCCCAGCTTGTCCCGCCCTCAAAGCTGTCGCCTAGCAACAAAGCTACGGACGACAAACGTTCTACGGTCGATTAACAACGTAAACCATTACCTCTTTGAACGGTTCATTAAAAACTCAAAGCAGATGTTAAATAAGTGTTTGTAAAAAATGGTTCCTGTCATTTCAGGTCTTATCTCTCTGATGTTTGTTCAAGTGTTTCTGATCAGTTTGGTTTAAATTAGTTATTTGATGATATAAAAACGGGCTGAGACGTGATGATTGACAGCTGACACTGACTCCTGATTGGCAGCTGAGTCTGCTCCATCCCCTGGTCGCTGCTGCACAGACTCCAACGACGGCAGCGTTCATATCGGAGATGTTTTAGTTTCATTTCTGTATAATTTGAGGAAGTGGAGACGTGTCGTCCATCTTTATTCCCAGTTTCTGCCTCAGACAGATGTGTCTCCAGCTGTGTCTCCACATCAGTAAACTGCTGCAGTGCAGTGACCAAGCCACCAGAGTGCGCTGCTGCTCCACAGCAGGTTTCTTCTTCATGTGTTGTTACCTGAGATCACGCTCACATTCACCTGTTCACTGCTGATGTCACATGACGTCACCACCGGAACGTCCACCATCAAGTCATCCTCCATCCAGCCGGATGTTCCGTCATATTCCCTTCAAAATAAAAGATATACACAAAGTTTAATTAGTGAATAGTCGATAATTCATCAATCATGTTCCTTAAATATTTGTTTGATTATTTAACTAAATGTTCTGTATGAATTCCAGAAACTAAACCTGTCACTAATGTTCTTTTCCAGGAGGAACCACGTCCACCTTCAGGATGTGAACTGATAATCTTCCAGTCCCAGTGATGACTGGTGTTGAACAACTGAGCTGAGACGTTTCCTGTTCACGTGAATGAAAAAGTTCTTTCATTTCCTTTATTTTGCAGCAGCGTTTCCTCTCCTCATTCTTTTTATTTCATGTTACAACGTTTAAGTCATCTCCAGTTTTTAAGAGAATCTTTGTAGATTTTCAGTTTCCTGATTCTCCTGCAAAAAACTGGTTTATTCTCATGTTCGTCTCAGTGTGTTTGTACATTTGTCAGAATAAATGTCTGTAACATCAACTGAATTTTTTACATGTGCACATGACTATTCAGACATTGATTTACTGGTGTGAGATGTGAACATAAAGTTGTGCAGATCATTATTCCTCCAGCTACTCGACCTGAGCCGGAGAACTCGTTACACCTGTGTGCAGGCAGAAAGAACTTTAACCTTCAAGGGGTTTTAATGTATTTAATTCAGAGTTTTTATGTTTGTTTTTATGGAAATGTAAATGTCATGTAAACTCAAAATGAAAAAAAGCTCATTATTTAACTTGTAGGCTACATTTAGTGTCACAGGCTGACTTTCATCTGCAGTTCATTTATGGGTTGATACTAATCACATAAAGACACATGATGTACATACTCAGAAACACACAATTAATAAATCAAGACAGAAATGTAAAGCAATGTGAGGCAACACAATAAAGAAAACATTTAAAAAGAAATCAAAAACACAAGCGGATTCAGACACAGACATATCACACAAAAGCACATAAATAATAAAACAAACTATTCATGATATTAGACAGAAAGAAGTAAAACAAGATAAATCCAGATGTAATGCAAGAACAATTCAACCCGACCAAAGAACTAAAGCTAAACCTACAGATTATTATTGTCCTTTTTTATTGTTATCAATAATCATCAATAAGTGAGTTTTCTGTCGCTTGTTTGAAATTCATTTAGAACTGTTTATTTTGAAAGGCAGTACCGGATGTGTGTGTACATCCTCTGTCTTATTTTGAAAGGCAGTAGCGGATGTGTGTACGTCCTCTGTCCCCGCTCACTTGACGGTTTGTCTCGGTGGATCTCGAACCTCCGCACCGAGCCGCTCTCACTCTGCTCGCCGCCGCTGGGTTGCGGTCTCTCGGCCATGGCCTCCATCGTCTGCCGGGTCCAGTTCCTGGAGGACTCGGACCCGTTCATCTGCACAAACTTCCCCGAACCTCGGAGACCTCCGACCGTGAAGGTGGAGGAGAACCTGCCGCTCAGCGAGCAGCTCCCCGGGATCCACAAGCTGCTGGAGGCGCCGCTGAAGGTGGGTCACACACGGAGGTACCTGCCGGGAGGAGGGTCACCGTCCTGGGCTTCATCCAGGCCGACAGAACCGAGAACCGAACCGAGAACCGAACCGAGAATAGAACCGAGAATAGAACCGAGGTTAAATGACAGAACTTTAAATAACATGAAGGAAACAACCGCTGAAGTTCGACTCGTTTTCTTCTGCCCGACACCAAACTCCAGTTAAACATCAGACTTATGAATTTATCATCGCTGACTCCTTCGAGTAGAGAAGTTATTATTTATTCTTACATTTTAATTTGAGATCAATCTAATAATGTCTTTGCTTTGGTTTCTACCGTTTGAATACAGCAGGTAGAGACATTTACTGTTCATTTAATAACCTGAGGACAGGGACATTTCAGGCTTGAAGCACCTGATTAAGATTCATTATGAATAGAATATAAATATGATAGAACATAAACAAGTTAAACCTGAAATGAAACATCTTGTGCAGCAGCAAATGGAAAAGTGTTACAAGAATTTGAGGGTTATATCAAGATGAAAATGTTCAGTTGATGATTATCACATTAAATGTCTCATTGTTATTTCAGTTCAGATGTTTGCTCCCGAGTGAAGGTTTGAACCTCCTCTGTGTTTACACAATACACAAGCGTCATATCAATATACGCTAAATTGAACTTGACTTATAGTTTTGTTGATACAAATTATACTGCGATGATAATTGAGATTGTTTTATTTTGTATCTTGGACATGTCCCCACGGTCCTGTCAGGTCTGGACTCTGAGGACAGGGACCTGAATGTTGGTGGAGCCACATTCTTCATTTTCACCTGATACACAAACAGCAACACAACCAGCAACACAACCAAACACTGAGGAGCTAAAGTTTCCAGGGGGGGGGGGTGTCTGTGTGGTCTGCTATAGGTGTTTGGAGGACCTGCTGGGGGCCTGTGGGGGACACTTCGGGTGATTTTGTCCCTGATGCTCAAGTTACAAGAGATAGAGGAACTTTTAGAACAAGGACACCATCGTTGTATTACATTAAACACTAAAGGTCTAGACTCTAGAAGGTCTGCAGCTCTGGGGACTGAAGGTCTGAAGGTGTATAGTTCTTGGGTCTCAAGGTCGAGACTCGAGAGTCCTCTTGGCTCTGGAGGACTCTACAGTTGCAATCGGAAATATTCAACCTCCCAAAGATTGTCAGGATTTACCAGGGGAAGTTTTTTTAAAGAGCCGGATTAGGATTGAAAGACTCTCAATCAGTTGAGTGATTCAGAGAAACAGTCTGATGTCGTATTCATGAGTAACAGGACGTTTTGTTGATATGTCACAATTATTCAGCCCTTACATAAAACGTTTAGAACCTTCTGCTTGTTTTATGGCCTAAAGTTGAGAAAATAAAATTAGATTCATTGATAATGAGGCTTTTTGTGATGTTATCAATAACTTCAATTCCCATTCTCGTCTTTTGAGGTGAAGGGGTCGAACATCACATCTGAAGCAAAGTAATGATGACAGAGTTCCCAAATGCTTCATTATGTTTTAACTCAAGATCGGAAGGTCTGGACTCTAGAGGATCTTAATGTCTAAAGGTCTAAGGTCTGAAGGTCTAGACTTGAGAGGATCTGCTGGTCTGAAGGTCTTAAAAGACTTAGGTCTGAAGGTCTAGACTTGAAAGGATCTCCTGGTCTGAAGGTCCAAAAAGACTTAGGTCTGAAGGTCTAGACTTGAGAGGATCTGCTGGTCTGAAGGTCTTAAGCCTAAGTGTATAGACTCTGGAGTTCTGAAGGTCTTAGGTTTGAAGTTCTGAAGGTTTGAAGGTCTCGACTCTGGAGTCCGCAGGTCTGAGGACTGAACCGTGTTCTTATCGTGTTTGGTACTTGCTGGTTGTTGGTCCGATGCAGTTTTACTCAGGTTCTGTAGTCCGGTGATGTAGTGGAGTACAAGTATAAAGTAGAGTACATGGAAATACTCGATTACAAGTACAGCAGCATTGCAGCAGTACAACATTTAAAGTCCGGAGTAATAAAATGTCCTGCAGTTTCCTTTGTGTTGGTTCTCTGAGGACGCTGCTGCAGGAAGTCCAGTTTTCCCAACAGGAAGTGAAGGCTGCTCCATGTTTCAGTGACTCAGTCATTTTTCACTTCACTCAGGCTAAAGTGCAAAGAGATAAAGTCACAGTCTGTTTTTCTGATGATGACTCAGCAGTTTGTGTTTCTGCTGCGACCTGTCGATCTCTGACAACACTGTAATTGATCTCTCTTATTAAGACGTGTTTGAGCAGAAGCTTGAGATTCTTCAGCGCAGTGAGACAAACGTCAGGCTGCGAGGCGTTCGGAGGCCGCTGGAATCAGCAGCATCAGATAAAGACCAGCGAGCGGCGGTCCCACTAGATTACATTCCTGCACCAAACCCTAATTGTTCCCACCATGCCCCGGGGCTCGACCTGCAGCCGCGGCCTCCTCTGTGGATGATGTGATAGGATCAATGCGGAGACTTGATTCTCCACACGAAGTCTCCTGCAGCGTCCCTGCTTCTCAGGACTAGTTCTCCCCCGTCATTGGCTGGTGTGGGCCGAGCGGAGGAAGAGGGTGGGACCTGTAAATATGAGATAAGGAGGATGGACGGACGGACGGATGTAACACTAACAACCGAGTGTTGATAAGAGCTGAACAGGCTTTTCCTTCTGCACGTGGGGAGCAGCAGAGACACTGAGATATAAACAGCATCCTGTTCTGAGGAGGAAACTGTTAGCCTAGCTTAGCACAAAGACTGCAAGCTGAGGAAATCTGTTAGCCTAGCTTAGCACAAAGACTGCAAGCTGAGGAAATCTGTTAGCCTAGCTTAGCACAAAGACGGTACGGGGGAATCTTTTAGCATAGTTGAGAACGTGAATAGAAACAAGTGTAAACTTAGTTTGTTTTCTGTTTGATAAAAGTTTGGGAAAAGTTTTTTCGTGAATGAACCACATTGCTCCACGTGACATCATTGGCTCATAACATGGAGGTGATGTCATGTGTTGGTCACTGTGTGTGTGTGTGTGTGTGTGTGTGTGTGTGTGTGTAAGAATGCCACTCTGCAGGTACGCCTACGCACTGAGCTCACATCAACATTGGAGTCAATCGTTCTCTGGCCTTGTTTCCACTTTCATACCTCACCATGACTCACAGCCACACGACGCTTGGCCTGCCAGGCCCAGAGGCACTACAGAAATAAATCACTGAACTCACAGTCTGACACTGTTTGTTTGTTGCTGCTCATCTCACATCAACAAGGAATCCTGAGCTGCTTTTTCAGACATGAACTGAAGTCTGGACATGTTCCTGAAATGTTCTGGAGGTTCTGCATGTGAGAACGCAAATGTTGGAGTCCATTTTCTGGAACCTGCAGTGAGTCCATGTGAGGAAACAGCAGGACAATGTGTGGAAGCTTCCCAGAGAGCGAGTGGACGTGTTGATGAGGTTTCTAACTCGTGACGGACGTGAAACTGGAAGAACACAAATATCTCAGGATGAAGAAGAGGAGCCGTACACGTAGAAGACGAAGACGTCAACTTGGAAACACGAGGAGGTTCCAGATCTTTTGGTGCTGAGGGCCGACGCCGGTGTGGATGAGCTGTAAACAACAACACTGATCTTTCCACAGCAGAGTTTATACGTCATGTCCGGCCTCCTGCTGCTCTACAGGCTCCGCCCCTCGCCTGGATGTTCCCACATGTTCCTGTTGGTGTGAACGAGTCGGACCCAACAACCTGCTGCTGCCTAATATCTGGACATTTTCCAGAGTTCAGTAGAGTCCTCAAACAGTATGTGGTCATTCTTCCTTACTGCCAGACCGCGGTGCTTTCACACTGGATATCTCCATCGTGCGTACGTGCAGGTCGAGTAGTTCTACCAACAAAGTCACCTCTTGTTTTACTGACACATCATAATCAATGGTCCAATAATAATAATATGAATCATATTATAAATCATTCATCAGAAGATACACAGTCAGACTCAATCTCTAAAGTCCAACAGGAAAGAACCTACTGATCTCATTTGAATCTTTATTTAAAGACAGATAGACTCGACAGGTGAAAACTAACTGCTGAATAAAGAGGAACACCAGCTCGGAGTCCAGAGCCATTACTGACCTCAACCTGTGATTAAAGCACCGTGACGCCACCTTCCTCTGTTCACAGTAGAATTCCTTATTAAAATGCCGGG
This sequence comes from Hippoglossus hippoglossus, assembly GCF_009819705.1. NCBI lineage: Eukaryota > Metazoa > Chordata > Actinopteri > Pleuronectiformes > Pleuronectidae > Hippoglossus > Hippoglossus hippoglossus. The sequence goes on along the minus strand of NC_047153.1, from coordinate 1,691,387 downwards.
TACACTGACTGACACATCTGATTCATCAACGTGTGTCATCAGAGCAGAGATCACGTCACACGGTGTTTTTACAACTGAACACAGATGTGAAAACAAATGTGTTAAGATGCAGTGTGACATCACTTCCTGATCTCTTCATTATCCACAACAAACAGAAATCCAGTAAGAAATCAGAGAGAGTGGAACTTAATGTTGATGTTTTTAGTGTGAGGACGCCGTGATGACATGTGACCTGTGTGTATTTGAGTGTGGATCACTTCAGGTGTCAGGTTTAACATGTGATGTCTCTATACGTGAGCGGGTGTGATGGTGCATTCATGGCTCTTATTTGATGTAGAAATATTGAGCTCTTCAGTCCAACAGGTTCTGGAGCTTCTGTTTATGTTTCCTCACAGCAGCTGTTTATTCTGTGGATCATTATCGGATCAGCTTCACTGTTTTAAACTGGGACTCTGCATTTATTTCATTCAGTCTCTTTATTATGAAGGTAAAATATAACACACACACTCAGTTTACATAGATTAACTGTCTCTCTCTGTGTCTGTCTCTGTCTCTGTCTCTCAGTTGGAGGAGTGCACTCTTCAGTTGTCTACTAATGGAAACTATCTGGACCTGGACTTGTCGTTGTCGGAGCAGAAATACGAGCTGGAGAGTTTCTACGAAGACGTGAAGTAAGAACAGTTTGTCTCATTCTCGTGTTTTTATTCAAGCATCAAACGTGCGTAAAACAAAAGTCTGAAATGTGTAAAGACGTCACTTCCTGTGCAGAGAGGAAACACCAGGTGAGTGTGGAGACGATGAAGAGGCGGAACCTTCGTCACATCAACCAGTTAAAGTGGCCAGGTTTTTGACAGATTAGACGATGTGTGAGACAACTGTGATGTCGACACGCAGGGACTGTGCAGTCTTCTTCTTAACGTGTCACCACTCAGAAATACAACCAGAGCAAGGGAAGAGAGAAGAAGCACAAGAGGAAGAGTTTGGGCTCTGGACGTTTCCTCCAGCGGCGTCGTCCTCGTCCTCGTCCTTATCTTGACTAAGTTGCAAAGTCTTTTCCAACGTTTCCTTCACTCAACACACCTTTAACCTCCTCGACTTCTGCTGTGGTTTAACGTCAGCGACCTGAAAATCAAACAATTAGATTCACATACGTCACATTAGCCTGTGACGAAACTGCAGCTAATCACGGTGACTGTTGCTGAGTCATGAAAACACAATGTTCCGTTTATAAAGTGGATTCAGTTAAACAGTGACAAACACTTAGTCCACCAACATGAGCCGGACACACACACACACACACACAGACACACACAGACACACAACCCCCCCCCCCCACCGGACACATTGGTGATGTTCATCAGCAGCTTCTGAAAAGGCCGTGAAGAAGAAAATGCTGCTCGACCACACTCACACATGTGACACACTTCATTGGCTGTGACGTCATAGTGACAACCAGCAGGGGTGTGTGAGAACATGTCTTCCTATGAATGTGAGGACATTTTGTCCACAGCAACAAGCAGAGCAGTTTGACGGTTCAGGTTAGAATCAGGGTTAAAGATGGACCAACGTGTGTGTGTGTGTGTGTGTGTGTGTGTGTGTGTGTGTGTGTGTGTGTGTGTGTGTGTGTGTGTGTGTGTGTGTGTGTGTGTGTGTGTGTGTGTGTGTGTGTGTGTGTGTGTGTGTGTTCCCAGCTGAGTCTCTGGCAGCTGTAAATATCTACAGGGTTTATAAATGTGGTGAACACGTCATTGGAAAGGGAACTGGAAACTGTGTGTGTTGCTTTGTGTGTGTGTGTGTGTGTGTGTAATGTTGACTAAAAAAATCTCATAATTGTTCCTTCTTTATCCTTAGACAAACACAAACTCTTACTTTCTTTCTCTCTCTCTCTCTCCCTCCTTCCCTCTCTCTGTCTCTCTCTCTCCCTCCTCTCTCTCTGTCTCTCTGTCTCTCTCTCTCCCTCTCTCTCTCTCTCTCTCTCTCTGTCTCTCTTTCTCTCTTTCTGTCTCTCTCTCCCTCCTTCCTCCTCTCTCTCTCTCTTTCTCTCTTTCTGTCTTTCTCTCCCTCCTTCCCCCTCTCTCTCTCTCTCCCTCTCTCTGTCTCTCTCTCTCTCTCTCTCTCTCTCTCTCTGTCTCTCTCTCTCCCTCCTCTCTCTCTGTCTCTCTTTCTCTCTTTCTGTCTTTCTCTCCCTCCTTCCTCCTCTCTCTCTCCCTCTGCCCCCCTCTCTCTATCATTCTTTCCATACCTCCATTCCGTCCTTCTTTCCAGACTCTGATCCCAGCAGGACTCAGTCTGTAGGTTTACGAGGAAACTGTTCTGGGATCAGTTCAGAGAGGCTCAGTCACTGATGATGATGATGATGATGATGATGATGATGACATCTATTGATCACCCTGTATAGGTCATGAACCCCACCTCCTCCTTGTTAGTAGATGGGACGTGGACCAAACAAAAAAATCAAAGTGGATGTTAAATAAATGTGTCGTCCATCTTTATTTACAGTGAACGTTCTAAACGTCGACAGTTAGTCACAACGTAGCCTTCACTGATTCGTCAGGCTCCTGTCACATGACGTCCTCCCAGAAGAAAACAACCAGCATCAGCCTCAGCTCCCAGAGTAGAAACAACACGGAGAATCAATTCCAAGAGTCACGGATCCTGTTGTCTTTGCTAACAGCTGCTGTCCAGTTACATTCTGTCTTTTACAATAATACAACTGTTTACACGTGGAGGAGACCAGATGTTATTCCAGCAGTGTTTTTACACCAGTGTATGTTGGTGTACGACTTTGTGTGAATGTAGCCTGAGACCTTCTCAGTGTCGCTGAGGTTGAACCAGTTTCTCTCCACAGACTCTCACTGTCTCTCATTTGATTTTTCCACAGAAAAGGAAAGAAGCCGATTCTGATCCTGAGGACTCAGCTCTCTGTTCGTGTTCACTCCATCCTCGGTAATTATCTCCTCCTATTTCTTCTTTCCACCAGCTCGTCCCTCCTGCAGCACAGCGGTGATGAGTCAGGGGAAACTCTCGGTCAGGAGACTCTCTCTCTTCTTTCCTTCTCTCTGTCCAGTCTCTCACCACAGTGACGTGTTTCTCAGTCAGCTGCAGGTTTTCCTCAGATCGAGCAGCTTCTCAGAAAAACACAGTGTCGCGTCTGTTCAGAAAATAAAGATAAAGCTCATGGTGATCAGATTTAACAGTGAAAACGTTCCCTGAAGGTTTCTGAAACGTCACCTGACACTGAGCTGTGGTGGCGTGACGTTGGTGTAAACGCTGCTGGTCTTGTCTTAGTTTGAAAACTCCGGGGTTGTGTTTGATTCTGGACAAACAGAAACAGAGGTTGTTGTAAACAATGACGCAGACGCCCACGTTCTCCTCCTCATTCGTCGTTGCTCCAACAAAAAAAAGATCTCGTCTCTTCCTTTTCACCATCGCTGTTCCTCAGTCGTATTATTTTCTGTAACTAAGCAACCAACTGCAAAGTAGTTGTCATGTGGTCACAGCCTCAATGTAGTGTTGTTTACATTCTGCACATGTTACAATAACTGTTGGTTTCTTTGGGATCATTAAGTTTTGGACTTTTGCTCCTGTTGTTCCACAGAAAGATACATGACAGAGAAGTGGATCATGTTTCTGTTGTTGCTCTTGTCAGGACTCGTCCTGCAGCAGCACGTTACTGATGAAGAGGATGAAATCTGATTCCTGCTGTTCTTCCATTCAGCTCAGTCATATATTAAATCTCGTGTTGTTTCATCCTCGGCTCTTACTTCTCCTCTGTTCAGTCAGGACAGATATTGTATCAGTGAAGCTCTGCTCACTGTGACCTCTGACCTGAGGTCAGACTGGAGGGAGCTGTTCTCTGAACCTTTGAACATCTGTTAGAACATCTGCTCTGCTGGACGGCCTCATGTTTCTATACAGAGACAGTGAACGGGGAGATCAGGACAGAACCGCCATTGTTCAGGAAATCTTCTCTTTTGAAAACTGGGTACAAAGAGTCTTTCTAAGAGAAACACTGGTTAGTTGAGGTTAGTTGAGGTTAGTTTATGTTAATGTAGGTTGTAACTATGGTTAAAGTTAGAGTGAAGTAGAGATAATGTCCTCATAAGTGATGAAGTGTGTGTGAGCGTTCAGCTCGTCCCTCTGCTCAGTGTCTCTGCTGCTGGGATCCTTGCAGACCAAACCTCAGATGTCAGTCTTGTGTCATGTTGTGTGTCTGTTTGTGTGTCTGTGTGTGTTTACAGCCGCTGGACACAACAGGACCAGGCAGGATTTCAGTCATTCTTGACGTTTAGTTCCTTTAAGGGTTTGAAACAATGTGAGGAAGTTTCCTGAAAAGAGACGCGTCCTGGGGGGGGCTGCTGTTCGTTAACCACACGTCCTGAAAACTTAATGAGGTTAAATCTGAACTGTTTTATGTTGAAGCTCTTTCTGACGGATCTGTTTCCTGCAGCGACATCATCAGTTTCAGAATTAAACCTGTTCTCACACTCGTCCTTCACACGACTCTGAGTCTTACCTTTGACCTCAGTGACCCCCACCCCCCCATCTCTGAGTGACAGGAAGTTACAGGGACTCATCACACAGTGTCAGTGATGACGACCCCCCCCCCCCACACACGCACACAAACACACACACTTACAAGATCTGAGTGTAGAGCTGAACTTCATCACAGACGTGAACATGTTCAGACGTGCAGGAGATCAGTGACTTTCACTTCGTGAGTTGAACCTTTCCTGAGAAACACTGAACATTTCCCAGAGTTCCTGCTGCAGCACTTCTCCTCCTCCCCCGCGCTGCCTGGCATGACCCAGCCCTTCCTGCTGCGGAGGGGATTTCCCAACATGCTTCCTCCTCTGAGGCGGCGCTTTGTTGTGAGGGACAGAGAAGAGGTGAAATCACAACCTCTCTCTCCTCCGCTGCCATCAGGGTCAAACTAACGTTCAGGGACGTCAGTCGACTCTGGTCACATCTGACATCATCATCCATCCTGAGTGTGTCTCCTGTGATCATGTGATCAGATCTCACCTGTGTGTGTGTGTGTGTGTGTGTGTGTGTGTGTGTGTGTGTGTGTGTGTGTGTGTGTGTGTGTGTGTGTGTGTGTGTGTGTGTGTGTGTGTGTGTGTGTGTGTGTGTGTGTGTGTGTTAGTGTTAGACCTTAGACCTGTCACAGCCTGTGTATAAAAATGAACGGTGTGATTGACAGCTAGTACCGTCCAATGGGTGCAGGTGCCAGGCGTAGTTGGGCTTGGTTTCCAACATCAGCCCGGGGCCCTTGAGCAAAGCACTGATGTGTCACCTGCAGCAGGTTCAGATTCAGCAGAAACCAGAACCATCTTATCCACCTTCACAAGTAAAACAGATCAGGAAAAGTTTGCCTCCCACGATCTGACAGGAATGTAAACACAGCGCAGTGAAGCTAATGATGCGTTCACTGACCGGCAGTCGCAGTGTTTCTGTCTCGAACCTCACGTCTTGGTTCTTCTCAGCTCTCAGAGAAACGTTGTTCAGCAGCAGACAGAAAACTACAATCATGGCTGACAGCCACACGGCGTGGAGACGTCGTCCCAGCAGCACAGTGGGGGTTCTGAGCTGTTTCTCTAAATAATGTTCTCAGCTCAGTTTCAGAGTCAAATTAGCAACAATGGCACAAACAGGAAATACCACAGAGTTTATCTGGGTCACTTCCTGTCTGCAGGACAAACACAAGCATCCTTCCCTCTCTCTGTCCTTCTGTCCATCTCTCTCTCTCTCTCTCTCTCTCTCTCTCTCTCTCTCTCTGTGTCTCTGTCCATCTCTCTCTCTCTCTCTCTCTCTCTCTCTCTGTGTCTCTGTCCATCTCTCTCTCTCTCTCTCTCTCTCTCTCTCTCTCTCTCTGTGTCTCTGTCTCTCTCTCTCTCTCTCTCTCTCTCTCTCTCTCTCTCTCTCTCTCTGTGTCTCTGTCCATCTCTCTCTCTCTCTCTCTCTGTCTCTCTCTCTCTCTCTCTCTCTCTCTCTCTCTCTCTCTCTCTCTCTCTCTCTCCATCCCTGTGACATCATAATGTTAAAGAAACATTCATCTCGGTCGTCAGAACTTCTGAAGACATCTGAAGCATCGTCCACAGTCACAGCTACGACTTGTGTTATGTCACAATCAGATTAATCAGCCGATCAGTTAGTTTCGCTGCTGCTCTGGTTGACTTTACTGTTTCATCCAGTTTTAAAACTAAAAAAGAATAATGACGGATGAATCCTGAGATGATTGGATGTCTATTCTAACTGTCGACTACCCCTCGAGCGTCGTGTCGTCTTCAGGAACAGACGTCCTGCTGCAACTTTGATCGTCAGAACTTAAAATAAGTTTGACGTGTCCGTTTATTAACGTCTGAAATGTGAGCGCGATGTTATTTTCGACAAAGCTCTTATTAACAGGATGACTGACTGAACATGAATGCAACACGACTCCTCCAGCCTTCACATACACATACCTGTGTGTGTGTGTGTGTGTGTGTGTGTGTGTGTGTGTGTGTGTGTGTGTGTGTGTGTGTGTGTGTGTGTGTGTGTGTGTGTGTGTGTGTGTGTGTGTGTGTGTGTGTGTGTGTGTGTGTGTGTGTCAAGAGGGAGGAATTTCACACTCTCAGCTGGTGTGTGTTTGTGATCCAGGGACGTTCCCTCCTCAATCCTCTCAGCTGTTGCTGCGTTTGGCCGGCGTCTATCTTGGGTCAAAGTCTGCGGATGACTCGAGCTCAGAGAGGAAACAACAGTTCGGTGCCTCCCACCATGAAGCTTCTGTCAGGAGGTGAATCACAGGCACCGGGGAAAGGCTGGATTCTCCTCCTGAGGGGCCCCGGGGCAAATCATGTCGTTGGAGGTCGGGGCCCCTTTTGACCCCCACTGTATGTGGCAGTGTCATTTGTCCAGACACCCATCAGTGCTCTGGAGCTGAAATGATTATTAGATCAGTGAGTGGAAAGAAAATGAATTCAATCGACAGATGATTCAGGAAAATAACTTTTGTTTTGTCCTGGTCGCAGTCGCTGTCCCCAGAAGATGGACACAGTTAAAGTTGTGGACTCAGCCATTCACCCGAGTTTTAAAAACATGTGTTTATATTTATAGTTTTGTATTGTTATCGTTCTTGTTTTTAAAATGTCAGTTTCCCAGAGTTCAGAGCGACGTCTTCAGTTTGTCCGAACAACAGTCAAAACTCAAAGAGACGCGTTGACCACAACACTCGGGCTCCGTCCACACTGATGTCCACATCACTGTTGCTATGATTTTCGCCTGGCGTCCATATTCAGAGACTTCTCTTCCTGATTGGTTCTTATTAGTCACATGACCAGTGTATGGTCACGTTTTCAGGTGTTGGTGTGGATGGAAACTTTTACTGATCGGATCTGAAATGAGGTTGATTTAGATTCAACATCTTTCTAACGTGTAACTGAGGAAATCTGTCTCTGACTCAGCGTTGGACCTTGTGGGGAAACAAGAAAACTGTGATGTCATCATTTATTTTTAGTGCTGTGAATCCACATTCAGCTTCTGTGGTGACACATGTGAACAGTGGTGAAATATTCTGGGATGGATTGTTTTCCATTCAGCTCCATCTCTTATGGTCCAGAGCTTTTTTCTTGTATGACTGATGTGAAACACAGCCGCTCTTTGTCCCTCGGTGTCTCGGCTCGTCCCCGAGCTGCTGTCTGCGTCCGCCTCGGTTTCATTTAGCTCCTTGTTAAACTCTCTGTGTGTTTTCTCTCTGTAGTCTCTCTCTGTGACTGTGGAAATATCACAAACTGTCCATCTCTCATCTGTTCGGTAGTAATTTAGTTTGAAATGACAGGTCGCAGTTTCTCCCACCGAGTAATTTGAAGTGATGACACCTCTTAAACCTGCGGGAGCCTCCACACTCACTGCTGCGCTTTGAATCCTAAAGTTTCCAGCGATGCAGCAGACCAGAGGAATATTTCCAGAAGAAACGTGGAGTCTGTGGTTTCAGTGTTTCTCTCAGTGGAGACGTCACAAAAAAAAAATGCCTGCAACAACAGAGATACACAATAACGTGAATCTGAAGATCGGCCTTTGTCTCTTGAAATTGTGCTGACGAGGACATTCACTGATTCTGTGTCATCGTCCTGTGAAATATTTACTCAGTCAGTTCCACACCAGACTGAAAGCAGCTGATCGTAACGTCATGGAAACACAGATAACAGAGTGACACTGAGGGTTGATGCTTTTATTTTATCACTTGAAATGATCCTTGTCTTTTTAGTGAAGGTTGAAGTGTTTGAATGTGATGTGTGGTCGAGGGCTGGGTCAGAGGTCAGAGGTCAGGCAGGTTCAGGACGTCGTCAGCTCAGAGGTTAGCTGAGGTCAAGCTGCGGGTGATGATGATGATGAAGAGTGTGCGGTCCAAAGAGATGAGACTGTTATTATGGGATGGCTATTTTGCTGGCAGCAAAGGAGAGGAACAGGGCCTCATTTATTTTTTAGGTTGCCATGACAACCATGATTTGCTGTTACATTTTGTGTGTGTGTGTGTGTGTGTGTGTGTGTGTGTGTGTGTGTGTGTGTGTGTGTGTGTGTGTGTGTGTGTGTGTGTGTGTGTGTGTGTGTGTGTGTGTGTGTGTGTGTGTGTGTGTGTGTGTGTGTGTGACTGTCTGCTTTGATTTGTATCACGGGTTGATTTTCTCATGAGCTGTTTGATGTGGTCTTTCCCTTTAAATTGTTTATATATTCTCAGCCTCTGATTGGACGTCAGCACAGTTTCCCTCCTCCGGTCGAAGCTTGCTGGAAGATTCTCGATGATTCCAGCTCAAATCCAAATAAACAGGAAGTAGCTGCGTCTGAGACCAAACGTTGACTGAGTCATGTTCTTAAAGTTGCCTGATTCATTTTCATGTGTCAACACAACACGTGTGTCACTGCGAGTGTTTCTCTGGTAGTTGTGTTAGTGGTGAAGTAGTTTAAACCATACACACACACACACACACACACACACACACACACACACACACACACACACACACACACACACACGCTTGGGCAGCTCTCATTATTCAGACTTTGCATTAACTTCCAACCAAAACCAGAAAGGGATGGTTCACTTGTCATCTATTCACCATTTTGCTGATGGAGGGGGGTGGGGGGGTGAAGTGTGAAGTGTGAAGAGTTCACAAAACACTATTGGAGTTTCAGGGGTGAACAGCGTTGCAGCCAAATCCAATACAAACTGCTGACCACTTCTTTAAGCGTAAAAAAAACTACAGCAAAAAAACATAAAATGCCTCAATTTGATTTGGCTGCAACACTGTTCACCTCTGAAACTTCTGTGAACTTTCCCTTTAACCCTAACAAGTCATGACTCCCTCTAACTTTAACCATAAGCACCAGGCTGTGGGCCCCAGGAGGTCCACTGCCTGTTGACAAGGTCAGTGTTTATCCTGGAAAACGTCCTGAAGGAATAACAAAAGTAACAAAAACGAGGACACACACAATCACACACACTCAGCAGAACCCGCAGGAGTGTCCGGAATGTGACAGCGGTTGTAGAAGCCACAGTCGTCCCCGTCCAGGCCACCGTAGGACATGTCACAGCTCTCTGTCTCCACCTGGTGTCAACCTGTGTGTCCACACCTGTAGATGATCCTCAGCTGATGAGATTGTTTGAGATCCAGTTTAAAATGAAGCCGAACGCATTGAACCAGATTCACACAACATGTTTGTTAATGTGATGTTAACAGAATTATAAAACTTAACATGATGCTGTCAGACGTCAGGTCACTGTGACCTTGTGACCATCTCAGATCACACTATGATCTTTGCTCTAGCGCCACCTGCAGGACAAACTGTAAACTCAGAGCTGGATCTTTGTACAGTTTAAAGTGTTGATCATCATTAGATTGAGAAAAGCTGAAATCGTCCGATCTGTTGTGTTTAATCTGAGACTGAGTGAATTTACAGCAGCAGCAGGTTTCTCTGATTCTGTTTGTTTCTCTCCTCCGCTCGTCTGGAATGAATGAGTGGACTTGAGGTGACTTCCTGTTTCCTGTTCTTATGTGTTTCAGAGAAACTGTACAACTCTCAGGGTCCAGAGCTCAGACGCTCTCTGTTCTCTCTCAAACAGCTTTTCCAGGTAAAACCCACAATGACATCACAACAACACATCAGCACCTGCACATCCCTTCAGAGGTTAATGATCAGTCCTCTGGAATCAATCCACCTTTCCCTTGTTCCCACAACGTGTTTCCTAACCGTGACCTGGTTGAAAGTGTAGAGCTGATGTGTTTGACCGACGTGTCTCTTCTCCTCTCAGGATGATAAAGACCTGGTTCCAGAGTTCGTGGCGTCTGAAGGTTTGACATGTTTCATTCAAGTTGGAGCCGAGGCCGACCACAACTATCAGAACTACATCCTGAGAGGTGAGAGTCCCTGAGACAGCTGAGGATTAAAGGGCTGCTACACCCAAAGCACACGTCCAGCACGCGTCCAACACGCGTCCAACACGTGTCCAGCACGCGTCCAGCACATGTGCAACACACGACTAATACTTGACCATCGTGCTTCCAACATATGTCAAACACGTCCAACACACAACCAATACGGGACTATCACGCATCCAACACGACCAGCAAATGTCCAACAGGCATCTGACAAGCGTCCAAAACATGTGACAAACACATGCCCAACTCACGCATGTCTACAAACCAATCAGAGTCAAGTACAGGTAGACTCCGCCCACGTAGATGATGACGGCAGGACGTACGTATGACAGACTAAATTCTTTAGTCCCTAAATTACAACGTGAAACCAGAACGAACCAGATCTAATGAAACTCTGGAACAAACACATGAAGCTTCAGACTCTCAGATGAGAAAAGGACCCATGTCTGTGTGTAGCTGTCTTTAACTGTGTGTCATTGTGTGTCTGTGTGTGTGGTCAGCTCTCAGTCAGATCATGCTCTTTGTGGACGGGATGAATGGAGTGATAAACCACAACGAGACGGTTCAGTGGCTCTACACTCTGACAGGAAGTCTGGTGAGTCTGTCCTCTGCTTTTAATCACTCTGGCTCCGTCAGATCAGGATTATTTAAAAAGTCAGAGAAGATGAACAGTTTTAAAGTTTTACAGTTTGAAGCAGCAGTGACGAAGATGCAGGATGAGTCGGTGTGTTGAAGCTGTGACGCCACCTGCTGGACAATAAGTGAACATGTTTCTCCTCAGTCTCGTCTGGTGGTGAAAACGTCTCTGAAGCTTCTCATCGTGTTTGTGGAATATTCAGAGTCCAACAGTCCTCTGCTGATCAACGCTGTGAACACGGTGGACACACGCAGAGGTACACACACACACACACACACACACACACACACACACACACAGTGTTGACCTGCAGTGAAACTTGTAATCATGTGACATTGCAGGATATGAAACGTGAATATATATATTTGTGTGTGTTGTAGGTGTGAAGTCGTGGAGTTATGTGATGGAGGTTCTGGAGGAGAGAAACGGCTCCGACACTGAGCTGCTCATGTTCACCATGACGCTCATCAACAAGGTAAAGAAACAGAAAACCAGTTTTAATCAATCACTCAACACGGCGAATATACAGTCCAGTCAGGATGTGGAACAATATCTGGATGCTCTGAGCTATGAGCTGTATTAATGTGTGTGTGTGTGTGTGTGTGTGTGTGTGCGTGTGCGTGTCAGACTCTGGCAGTACTTCCTGATCAGGACTCGTTCTACGACCTCACAGACAGTCTGGAGCAGCTGGGGATGGAGAACATCATCCACAAACACATGAACAACAAGACGACGGAGACCGACCTGCGAGCTCAGTTCACTGTGTACGAGGTAGACACACACAACACACAACACAACACACATCAGACACACAACAACAGACATAAGAACTGTCGCACTGACAAACACACAAAGAACGACATCATCTGATCTCTGCACCAATCAGGAAACACAAAGCCTCCAGTTGAACAGTGAAACCGTGTGTATGTGTGTGTGTGTGTGTGTGTGTGTGTGTGTGTGTGTGTGTGTGTGTGTGTGTGTGTGTGTGTGTGTGTGTGTGTGTGTGTGTGTGTGTGTGTGTGTGTGTGTGTGTGTGTGTGTGTGTGTGTGTGTGTTGCAGACAGCTCTGAGAAACGAGGACGGTGAGGTCGACGACTCCGCCCCTCACCTTCGTAAGGAAAGAAGAAAGATGGCCTCCAGCGATCAGGAGGGACGGAAGAGCCGCCGCTCGTCCAGTCAAAACCTCCCCGACCTCCTGTCTTCCTCTGCAGGCTCCTCCCCCTCCACCTCACCCATCCCCCCTGTCTTCTCACCCTCCACCACAAACACCCCCCTCTCCCCCACCATCTCCTCCGCCTCTTCCTGCAGCCCCACGGCGGGACTCGGCAGCAGGACCTCGTCTCCGTTCACCTCCGAGACCGACAGTCCCACCTCCAGTCCGTCTGGGTCTCAGAGAGGGTCTCCACTGCCCCCCCATACCGCCGCCAATGGCACCATGACCACAGAGCAGGACACCAAGACGCCATTGAGCCCGTAAGTGAATGAAGTGAGATATTTGTATTCCCCCCCGTCTTTCTTATTCTCTGTAAATCAAATTTCTCTGGGTTTCTGTGGTGTTTCCAAATGTTTCTGACCATAGACTGTAAATAAAGATGGACGATATGAAAGCTCCTGCCCCCTGGTGGCTGGCTGCAATATAGGTCAACAACCCCATGGCTTTAATAAGTTATTTGATTTTATGAAAACAGGCCAAGATATTGTGATTGACAGCAGAGACTGACTCGTGATTGGTCGAGCGTGTGTATAGGCGGGTCCTTGATACTGCATCACCACAAGGTGGCAGAATCTGAATCCAAGAAGTTTTGATTTCATTTGTGGATAGTGGGAGGAAGTGGAGACATGAAGTCCAACTTTATTCATAGTTTGTTTTTGACTAAACAACAAAACCACTAATCAAGTAAATAATCTGCAGACTAATCTATCTATAATTGCAGCTGATCTAATGTGGGATCTGGTCCTGGTTCTTCTTGTTGTGTTTGACCTGGTGTGGGTTCTCTGTCTCTGGTTTAACCACTGGTGTCCCCCCCCCCTGCTGCGGTGTGTCTGGACCACTAGGAGTCGCTCTTTCCTCAGCCACCACATGTCGGCTCTGGGTCTGAGCAGGAGGTCCCGGCTATTCTCCAAAACCAGCTCCATCTCTGAGGAGCCTTCAGCGGCCGGCAGGTCTGTAACTGAGACTGACCTCAGAGCAGCTGTGGAAACATCACTAACACCCTGATGTGTGTTTGTCTGAAGTGTCTCCTGCAGGCTTCAGTTTACATTACAGCCACCTGAGGGTGGCGCTAGAGGACAGTTCTGTGGGTCATTAAATTAAAGGATTAATCCTCTGGAGAGTTGGAGTAAAGTGCAGCAGCTCAGTGATGAATCTGTTCAGCTGTCCACATACATGTTCTGAATTTCAGCATCAGAAAAAGTCTCACATTTAAATCATAAAAAATAAACAGTTCACATGAGTCACACTGACCAGTCATTGGCTGAGGTGATGACCTCTGACCTCGGAGCACAGGACGTCCCCTCAGGTAGCTGCAGTCAGATTCATGTTTTTCTGTCTTTCTGAAGACACTCAGTCTGAAACCTGAAGGACACTGACAACTGATAATTATATAAGGTCCCCGCAAAGACAAAAGTCAAACTCACACACACACACACATGCAGCAGCAGCAGTTGGGTGATTTGTCAGAAAGTCTTTCTCCCCATACTTGACCATTCATGAATTTAATCTGTGTCTGTGTGTGTGTGTGTGTCTGTGTGTCTGTGTGTGTGTGCAGCAGCTCGTCCTCCACAGACGTCGTCTTTCAGGAGAAGTCGTCCCAGTTGAATCCAGAGCAGTCGAGCACCAAGACGGAGACTAAGAGCGGATTCAAGTGAGTGAAACAGGAAGTGGGCTGTGCTGGGATGTGTGGTAACCATGGTAACCACAATGCTGCAGATGGCCGATCACAGTTTTATATTTTCAGATGTAGATCAACATGACTAAAGTGACAGTGTTTTATTCTGGATTTTCACAAATGTTCCGGTTACGTCTCTGTAATAATTCAACTGTGATGTGGAAACATCTGGATCATTTCTTGGTTATCTGGTCGATGTCTGGATTATTTTATCGTGGTTCATTTCTGGTTTATTTCTGGATCATTTTTTGGATCCTTTGTTCATAATGTCACGGTGATGTTTGTTCTGGAACATTTCTTTATCTCTGGATCGTCTCTGGGTTTTATGTTTTTAATTTAAATTTATTCATCATCTCCATCTTTTCTTGATCTTGTGTTTTCTCAATTTTCTGCATCATTTTTGAAACTTTTCTGGTTCTGGATCTTGTTCGTAAAATATATATTTTTTCTTCTGGATTATCTCTTTGGTTTGTATCTGACAAACTGCTGCTGACTGTCTCTCTCTCTCTCTCTCTGTCTCTCTCTCCCTCTCTCTCTCTCTCTCTCTCTCTCTCTCTCCATTACCACGTCATGACTCTCACCCCGCTCTCGCTCTTTCTCTCACCATTATAATATTATATTGTTTTGTCTGTTGCTCTAATCCTTCTCTGTCTCTCTCTTTGTTTTCCTCCTCCCTCGTCTTTTCTCTTCTTCTCCTCCCTCGTTCCTCCCCCAGCTCTGGGGAGTCTGACGGGCTCTTCTGGTGAGTACACGTACCCCCCCCCCCCCCCTTCACAGACCTGCCATCAGGTTTTGTGTCGTAGCAGCTGAGGATGATGGGAAACCTGTTGGTGCGTGTGTGTGTGTGTTGTTCAGCTCTGTGTTGTGTCTCTGCAGCTCAGATGACTGTAATGTAAAACAGGACAAGCCGGTTCTAAAGAGGTTTGAGTAAGTACTGCTGCAGCCCCACTGCATGCTGGGAGCTGGAGGGTGGTCGGCCGGGCTCTGCTGCATTTGTTGGTGCCTCGCAGTGTGTTTGTGTGTCTGTGTGTTGTTGCAGTCTGGGTTGTGGTAATCTGTTTTCCAGTTAAATGTAAAAAGAAGATGCAGGTCTGGATCTGTTGTGGTTCAGATCAGAACAAGTGACTGTGATTGTTGTGAAGCTTCTAAACACAGACATGAAGTCCAGATGTTTCATTAGAGAACAGAGAGCAGCAGCAGCTCTGTGCTCCCTCACACCTGGACCAGGTCTAACTGTAACACAGCTGTACACAACTGTCACACATGTTTAAGTTTGACAGTGAATCTTCCTTGTGAAAACTGAAGGTGTGTGTGTGTGTGTGTGTGTGTGTGTGTGTGTGTGTGTGTGTGTGTGTGTGTGTGTGTGTGTGTGTGTGTGTGTGTGTGTGTGTGTGTGTGTGTGTGTGTGTGTGTGTGTGTGTGTGTGTGTGTGTGTGTGTGTGTGTGTTGCTGGTGGTGGTGGTGGCGGGGCTGATCCTTGGATGTTTTCTAATCCGCCTGCAGCTGGTTTGGTTTTGACGTGAAGAATAAAAATGAAGCTGGTGATGATTATTTGACGTGCTTCCTTCACATGTCGTCTTTACGTGTTGTTCGTCTGTAGTTTGTCATCTTCAGCATGTTCAGACTCAAACCGTCAGCGTGTGGGTCACTTTAGGACTTCGCTCCTCTGTGAACTGGTTCTTACTGAAGATGGGACAGATATAGTGTCATCTAGTGGTGAAGGTGCAGATTACACATAATACCGTCAGTTTCTGGGGTTCAATGTTTTTCTGCAGTTTGAGTCTGAACATGAGTTTTAATGATAAAAATAAAAAGTGAAATGTTCTGCTTCAGTGTTCAGGACGATCGTTTCTATCTTATAATTAAAAACCTAATCAATGAAGTGATCAATTCATTTTGAAGCTGAAAGTCAAACACATCAGAACGTTCTGCTGTGTGTCGGCCATGTTGACTCTATCTCACCCCCCCCCCCCCACAGAGGTAACTTCCTGCGCAGCCTGGCCGCGACGCAGTGGGAGAAGAAGAGAAGAAGTAAACACTTCAGCCAGTCCAGGCTGTCCTCGTCTGATGACATCATAACCCCGAGCTTTCGGCCCGCGGAGGAGGAGGAGGGGGGAGGGGCCGCAGAGCCGTCACGTCACGGTCAGGAAACAGAAATATACATTTACCTCCAAAGAAACATTACAACACTGTGACATGTTCGTGTTGTTGCAGATTCCAGCAGCTCGGACGCAAACGGACACTCAGACTCGCAGAATGACCCCGGTAAGTACCTCATTACCCACAAGCCTCTGCTCAGGGTCCCTGACTGTGAGAGTCAGGCCTCTGATCTGACCCCTAATCAGCTGCTCAGCTCATACATAGACTAACTGAATCTCCAGTGTAGACTGTAGGTCATCTTTAGCCCTGAGTGGTGTATTGCCTCCTGTCTGGAGCCTGACAGTCAAGACCAGGGACGTGGTCCTCTTGTCCTCAGTGAAGACGGACAGTGAATGAAAGTCATAACGAGTCATTAATTAGTGTGTGTGACAGTAAACTGTGTGTGATGTGTCTACCTGTGCAGAGGCCTCTGTGCAGCGTCCGTGCAGCACGCTCTCCAATGACAAGAAGTTCCTGCTGGACATGCTCTACTCTAAGACTGCTGCCTCAGTGCCGCTGAGCCCGACCGCTGCCACCGCCGCTGACACCAGCGAGGAGACAGTGAGCGTCCAGGCTGGTGAGAGAGCACATGATTCTACACTGCAGCTTCAGATCGAGTGAACAACTGATCAAACTGTCGAGTTCAGCAAAACACGTTTAAATATGTCGAAGCAGATTCTTGTGTTTCACTGAGAGTTACTTTGTCATTTAATCAGGAGTTAGTCGTCATCCACAGTTTACTACATCACAGCTCAGGTTCGGACTGAGACCCTCTTTATTTAAAGCACCTCGTGACCTCTGACCTCTGGGAGGTGGACGTCATGGAGCGACTCAGACATCGAATAAAAATCTGTAGCTTTACTTTTTCACCTGTGAATTTTCCTCAACTCTTCTGGAAACCGAGGCCGAGTGAGACGTCTGTTGTGTTTCCCTCCTCTCAGGTGGAGCAGACCATGGCGGTCGGGGGCGTGTGCTGGAGCGTCTGTCCAGCTTCACATCGCGCTCAGTGGAGCCGCCTGCAGCCTCCGAGAGCAGCGCCTCCCGCAGGGCGGAGCTGGAGGGGCTGGAAGGATCCGCCCAGGCAGCGCTGGCTCGACTGGCTGAAGAACGACAGGTCAGAGTGAAGCTCTGTGCACGGGACACGTGTGTCTCCACATAACGTCATGTGACTCGGGATGAAACCTGACATGGGAAAACATTTATTCACTCCTTCATATAAACTGTGTAAACGTGTCGCCATCAGAACCGTTTGGTCCGGCAGCAGAGCAGCGTCGACGTGGAGGGCCCCGCCCGCCGCCTGGAGACCACCCAGATGACCCCGCTGGGCGCCGGGGGCCCGTCCGACGCCTGGGACCAGCTGCAGCCGAGCGCCGCCGCCCTGCGCATCAAAGACCTGGACTTCTCCGACCTGCTGGACGAGGAGGACATCGACGTGTTGGACATGGACACGCTCGACTCCACCTCCGCCTGCTTCTCTGGCATCCCTCCCCCACCCCCTCCTCCCCCAGGCATGGCTCCCCCTCCTCCTCCTCCCCCGCCTCCACCACCTGGGGGCATGGCTCCACCCCCACCACCTCCCCCTCCTCCAGGTGCTCCTCCTCCCCCCTCGTCCTCGGCGGGGTCCTCTCAGAAGAAGAAGACGGTGAAGTTGTTCTGGAGGGAGCTGAAGCAGGCGGACAAGCCTGAGAAGTGTCGTTTCGGCCGGGGGACGGTGTGGGCGTCTCTCGACAAGGTAGCGGTGGACACCGCCCGCCTCGAGCACCTGTTTGAGTCTAAAGCCAAGGAGCTCCACGTCACCAAGGTAACCAGGCCTGGTCCTGATTTAGATTTTTCTAAATGATGATTTAATTAGACTGATTTCACATTTCATGGTGCTCACTGAGTGTGAACGCTGGAGTAGCCGCAGGGACATTTTAACACCACGTGTCTGAATGTGCAGAAAGCACCCGAGACCAAAAGGTCTGAGATTCTGGTTCTGGACTCGAAGAGAAGCAACGCCATCAACATCGGTATGACCGTGCTGCCGGCCGTCCACGTCATCAAGACCGCCATCCTCAACTTTGACGAGTTCGCCATCAGCAAGGAGGGAATAGAGGTAACGATCACTTCCTGTCTGAGTCTATGGCGACTGTGTTAGAGGTGAAAGGTCACTGAACCCCACCCCCCACCCATGTTGAGCAGAAGATCCTGACCATGACCCCCACGGACGAGGAGAAGCAGAAGATCCAGGAAGCTCAGCAGGCCAATCCTGACGTCCCGCTGGGCACGGCCGAGCAGTTCCTGTTCAGCCTGGCCTCCATCAGCGCCCTGACCCCCCGACTGCAGCTGTGGGCCTTTAAACTCAACTACGAGGCTCTGGAGAAGGTAACACACACACACACACACACACACACACACACACACACACTCACAGCAGCTTCACGTGATTATTGATATGTGGGGTAACATGATGTGCATGGGAACATGCTGTGAATCAATAGGTCAAACTGGGGTCATGTGACCCAGATGACGACTGATGGTCAATATTAACATGTGACTGTGTCGCCCCCTGCAGGAGATCGCAGAGCCGCTGTTTGACCTGAAGCTGGGCATGGAGCAGCTGGCGTCCAATCAGACCTTCAGGAGGATCTTGGCGACGCTGCTCGCCATCGGAAACTTTCTCAACAGCTCCAGCGTAAGAACACGAAGTCTCATCCACACGTGTGATTCACTAGTTCTTCATGTGAGGTCAAAGATCAGCAGACGTTTTGTGAAGGATCAGATTTCTCTCTCCTCTCGTCTGTCCCACATTTTTCTTTCATTCAGACGTAGAGCAATGCATGATGGTCAGTGACCAGCAGTTGTACACTACTTTCACAATGCATTGTGGGAAACTGAGTCCACTGTATAATAACCCTCAGAATGAGCTGTTTGATGATGTCATGAAGCGTGTGTAAATCATCACATGTTGGATACGACAGAGAGAGAGAGGAACACATAACTGGTGCACACACATATCACACAGACACACACACACACACACACACATATCACACAGACACACACACATATCACACACACACATATCACACAGACACACACACACACACATATCACACAGACACACACATATATCCCACACACACAGACACACACACACATATCCCACACACACAGACACACACACACACACATATCACACATATCACACAGACACACACACATATCACACACACACACACACACACATCACACACACATATCCCACACACACAGACACACACACACACACACACACACATATCACACAGACACACATATCACACAGACACACACACACACATATCACACACACACACACATATCACACACACACACACATATCACACACACACACACACACACACACACACACATATCACAGATCAGTGTCTAATCTGTTTGAAGAGACAACAGTGGTTATCTGTGATCACAACCTGTGTGTGTGTGTGTGTGTGTGTGTGTGTGTGTGTGTGTGATATGTGTGTGTGTGTCTGTGTGATATGTGTGTGTGTGTGTGTGTGTGTGTGTGTGTGGGATATGTATGTGTGTGTGTGTGTGTGTGTGTGTGTGTGTGTGTGTCTGTGTGATATGTGTGATATGTGTGTGTGTCTGTGTGATATGTGTGATATGTGTGTGTGTCTGTGTGATGTGTGTGTGTGTGTGTGTGATATGTGTGTGTGTGTCTGTGTGATATGTGTGTGTGTGTGTGTGTGTGTGTGTGTGTGTGTGTGTGTGTGTGTGTGTGTGTCTCCAGGCTAAAGGCTTCGAGCTGGGTTACCTGGAGAAGGTGGTGGAGGTGAAGGACACAGTTCACCGTCAGTCTCTGCTCCATCACACCTGCAGCCTGGTGGTGGAAAATTACCCAGAATCCTCTGACGTCTACTCGGAGGTTCCTGCCATCACTCGCTCTGCCAAGGTACCGCTCTGGGTCATGTGTTAGCTTGTAGCTCTGTGGTGAGGTTTAGTTCCTGCAGGTTGTGACAAGGGAGTGTTTCTGCAGGTGGACTTCGAGCTGCTCGCAGAGAACCTGGTGCAGCTGGAGAGGCGCTGCAAAGCATCATGGGACAACTTGAAGGTGGTCGCCAAACACGAGACGAAGGCGGTTCTGAAGAACAAGTTGACGGACTTCCTGAAGGACTGTACACAAAGGATCATCATCCTGAAGGTGGTGCACCGCAGGGTCATTAACAGGTACTACACACACACACACACACACACACACACACACACACCGTATACACACATTAATGTATACACACACGTGCACTTTATACACGCACACAATTACACACAGGCGGACACACACACTGAATACAATGTGTTCACATACAATACACAGATGTGAACGTGTGTGTGTGTGTGTGTGTGTGTGTGTGTGTGTGTGTGTGTGTGTGTGTGTGTGTGTGTGTGTGTGTGTGTGTGTGTGTGTGTGTGTGTGTGTGTGTGTCAGGTTCCACTCCTTCCTGCTGTTCCTGGGTCAGCCGTCGTCATCGATCAGAGACATCAAGGTCACGAGCTTCTGTCGCATCATCAGCGAGTTCGCTCTCGAGTATCGCACGACCAGAGAGCGAGTCCTCACCCTGAAACGGAAACGAGCCACTCACCGAGAGAGAACCAAGACCAGAGGCAAGATGATCACCGAGGTAACGACCCCCTGACCCCGACGGGAGGTCAGAGGTCACAACACAACGACACTCAGAGCTGCTCCATTCTTCTCTGGTTATTTTGAATGTGTTTGACCCCAACTCAACAGTTCTTCATCCTCCTCCTCATCTTTGTTTTTCTCCTCTTCCTCCTCCTCTTCCTCTTAGACGGAGAAGTTCTCGGGGGCGGTGCCTCGTCCGGACAGTCCCTCCCACGTCTCCATGTCGACGGAGGCGGAGTTAGCTCAGGAGGAGGAGCATGAGAACATGAAGAACCTGTTGGTCAGCAGCGACGCCAGTCTGAGTGTCGACCCGAGAGGCCTGAGGCGCTCCAGAGCCGTCCGCAGTAAGACAGTCCTGAGCACTGAGTTACTTTGAGGAACTGAGGAACACACTGAGGATCATCAGACCGCAGGAAGGAAGCTGTTGTTGACAGTTACTTCCTGTTTTCAGTGGAGTCATTTTTCCACAAGTTTGTCGTACAAATTAAACATCAGACATGTTTCTCTTTATTTGCGGCAGATGATCAAAAATCATAAATTGTTCCTGTATCAAAGAGACTCTGATGTGTCCGTGTAATTTCAGTTATTTTATTTCAAAATAAAAGCCTCCATATTTTGAGGTGATTTATGTGCAGACCAAGAATCTGTGATGAGTCAGTTCTGATCGTAGACGGCTCCGTGTCTCTATCACCCCCTGGTGGCTGGCTGCATTATAGGCCATAAACCTCTCCTCCTCCATGTTAGCAGATGGGACATGGACACCACCCCCCCCCCCCAAAAAAGATGGTTTCTGTCATTTCAGGTCTTATCACGCTGATGTTAAAGTTTTAATTAGTTATTTGATGATATATAAACTGGCTGAGACATAATGGCTTAATTTCTGGAGGAAGTGGAGACGTGTCATCATTCTGTTTTTACAGTCAAACAATAAATTAATTCATCAAGAAAATAATCTACAGACAAACTTTGACCCCAATGATTCGGCGTTCGTATCAGACCTGTCATCCATCTTTATTTATAGTCAGTGATCAGTGAACGTGAGACGTCTCAGACCTTCTTCGCAGTACAGACAGATTTAGTCTTTATCTGAACATCTTGGTCTCTGTCCTTGTTCTGGGTTAAGTTCTGGTTCTGGTCTACAGGTCTGGGCAGGGTGAGTCCGAGTCTGATGTCTGTAGCCAGAGACGACGGGACCAGCTCCCAGGACGACGCCACAGACGAAATCATGGACCGACTCGTCAAATCCGTTACTCAGAATCCCTCAGACAGAGCATCAAGCCCCAAGACACGGAGTCGCTCCCGACTCAACAGGAAGTCATGTAAGTACAGAGAAATGTTGTAATGTTCCTTTAAGGTCAGATGTGAGCAGACGTCGGGGGTTTGCATCTTCAGAAGGTCGTGACCCCGCGACCTCGCGACCTCGGTCTGGTTCAGACTCTGTTGAGACACAACAGCAGCTCTGTGTCCAAAACATCCTCGTTATCTGAGCAGCTTCACGTCTGTGTTTTCACTTCATCACTTAATCTGTCACATGCTCGTCCAATCAGATCGACCCGCGGCCGTGAAGGACGCTTCGACCTCGACCATCGCACTAAGCAGTCATCACGTAGCTGAGAGTCGTACACCGAACCAAAACTTTAACCCACAGTTAATGAGGCGGCATCAGAACCGTCACTCAGCGCCGCACGTGATTGGTCAGATTAAAGTCGGGGCACTGTCGCACATACGCAGCGTAGCTTCTTGCCCGGTGACGTCACAGCTTCAACCAACATTAACGACGTTTGTGTGTTGACCTCACTTGGCCGTCATTGGCTGTAGTTTTCACCGTGAGCCAAGATGGAGGAGACTGTGTCAAAGCAGCTGCTACTTTCTGATGTCGCACACGAAAATAACTCGACAACCGCTCGTCCAACGACAACGACGTCAAACGCACGACACACCTGATTCCTGTCACATTGTGCGCTGACCAGTCAAGATGCAAACGGACAAACAACAACAATGATGTGTGTGTGTTGTGTTGCAGTGAGGAGGACTCTGAGGAGCGGCCTCAGTCTGGACGTGGTTCAGGCTCTGGGACTCAACAGCAAGACGGGAGACAAAGTCTGATCCGTCCATTGATTAAAGAGACTGGACTCAGGTCAGCTGATCAGATGAGAGGCTCCGCCCACCGACAGGAGTGACTGATTCAAACTGAACAAACTTTATTGTCAACACTGTTCATGTGGAAACAGTTAAAAACCAGAGAATCAGTCTGCTTCCGACACAGTGTGTGGTTTTATCACATGTTAATGTGTTTATATTAACATGTTGAACAACAGCAGTTGATTCACACACACACAGACACACAAAACACTGTGCAACACACACAAATACACACACTGAATTACACACACTCAGCTGTTTCTATTTTTTAAATACACAAACAAGTTTTTAACACACAAAATTCACAAGTTTCAATGTTTCACTAAAAGTTATTTTTTTTATTATTCTGACGTTACTGACACACACACACACACACACACATTAAAGACACACTTTAAAATGTTTGATATTTAAAACACGTTAAGTTAAAGTTAGAGCAAAAATCTCTTTCACCAACATTTCACTAAAGTCTGAGTCTGAATCGAACTGAATGTAAATAGTGTTTTAAAATGAACTCATTGATCAATACTTTTATTGATTCAGCTGATAAATAAAAACCAGAGACTTTGTCAAACTAAAGCAGGAAACTGATGAACTGAGACTTTTAAAAATCTGATCTAATGATCATGTTAAATCTTAATACAGAATGTAAATAAGAATGAAAAGAATGTATAATAAAAAAGTATTTTACTGAAGTTTGTGGTTGAAATATCATCTGTCACCACTAGAGCGATTCGGACTCGGACCAGGTGAGACGTCACCTTTACAACCACACACACACACACACACACACACACACACACACACACACACACACACACACACACACACACACACACTTCATGTCACAAAACAAATTAGAATAAAATCACTAATGTGGAACAAAACAGTTCAACATGTCACTGTCACTGCTTTAGCCCTGTTTGTGTGTGTGTGTGTGTGTGTCAGCTGCTTCTTCTGACCTCAGGTCAGTTTGTGTGACTCTGCTGACAAAGACTCTGTTTTAATTTAAAGTGGAAGATGAACATTTTATAGAAACAGTAGAGGAAGAGTGAACCTGTTCCATGTTCTAAGTAATAAAGTTTTTTTTATAAAGAACCTAAGTTTTGTTTGTTTTCTTTAAAATGATGACGTCTCTAATTCTGAGAAAAACCTTCATTGTTAAAAACTTTGTTTTTGTTATTATAAAAGTTGATAATTATTAATTGATCACTAATCATCTGCTTCGCTTATTAAAACAACTTACTAGTGAAGTCTCATAAGATTTTATTTTGAAGGCCTGCAGGACAAAACAAAACACTGTTCATCCTCCATGAATCTCCCCCCGACCGAGGGACGGCCCTGGTCAGGTCTTCAGACTAGTCCAAGTGCAGGGGCCACACAAAGAGCAACTGAATCCTGGAGCCAGACCTGGGCTCATCAGTGGACGTCAGGTGACCAGACCTTCATCCATTAGCCTGGTCAGCTCCGGCCTAGAGGATGACGGGTTCTGTGTCGGCTGAGCAGCCGGCGGTGGTGGGGCCCGGGCACCTTGGCCCCCAGACTCCCTGACTACAGGCCTGGGTGCACCTCAGGGTCCTGTAGGAGGAACTGGAAGATGATGCTGGGGAGAAGAACATCTGGAGCCTCCTGAATGAAAACACTGTTCGGATTAAACCAGATGTTTTCAACCTTGACCTCTGGGCCCTGGTTCTCTGATCCAGATGTGAAGACGTCAGCTGGTTGCTCAGTGTCCAGAGTTTAAAACTCACTCATG
The DNA here is from genome assembly GCF_009819705.1 of Hippoglossus hippoglossus. Classification (NCBI taxonomy): domain Eukaryota; kingdom Metazoa; phylum Chordata; class Actinopteri; order Pleuronectiformes; family Pleuronectidae; genus Hippoglossus; species Hippoglossus hippoglossus. The sequence goes on along the minus strand of NC_047153.1, from coordinate 1,666,744 downwards.
TATGTGACACAGCTTCATGTCTCCTGACCCCTCAGTTTGTCTGATGACCCTTTAAAGAGACTCGAGCCAAAGATGGAGAAGCAGAGGATGAAAATCACTTAAAGGTCAAAATAATAAAAACATGTGGAGGAAGATATTAAGTATAAAGTTAAAGTATTAACATCAAGGTTCTGTGTTTTAATGTCACAATATTTCATTATTTAATCACTGATATTGTATTCTTTTTTATTTATATTGTGTGTGTGCATGTGTGCATGTGTGTGTGTGTGTGTGTGTGTGTGTGTGTGCGTGTGTGCATGTGTGCGTGTGTGTATGTGTGCATGTGTGCATGTGTGCGTGTGTGTGTGTGTGTGTGTCTTTAAAGCGGGACTGGGGGGTCACATGTCCAGCTCCGGTGTCCCCTCCTCCGTGTCTTACCGGTGTGTGTGTGTGTGTTGGACCGGCCTCCTCCTCCTCCGTGTCCTCTCGGTGTCCCGGTGTGTATATAACAGCTCCGGGATGTCAGCCCGCTGAGCTCCGGGGTGAAGATGCTGCCGCTCGGTCTGATGCTGCTGCTGCTGCCGGTCTCTGCCGCCGACCTCCCGGGGACGGGTAGTCCGCCGCTCCGGGGGCCGGGGCTCGGCTTCTCTCCGCCGGTACCTGCCTCTGCCTCCGCCCCGCCGCTCCTCCTCCTTATCCCGCAGCCCGGAGCCGAGCACCGGGCTGCCGGTGTCGCCTTGGCCCGATCCGCGGCGGAGGATCCGACCGGCCCCGCAGCGGAGGAGGAGGGGGAGCAGCATCATCACGGCGGCGGGTACCGGGTGGTCCAGTGGGAGTGGAGCTACGTCCAGACCCCGTTCATCATCGCCATCTGGCTCCTGGTGGCCAGCGTGGCCAAGATCTGTAAGTGCGCGCGCGTGTGTGTGTGTGTGTGCGCGTGTGTGCGTGTGTGTGTGTGTGTTTGTGTGTAATCTCAAGTGAAACACTGTCACTTTACTCTGGTTCTGGCTTTGTTTCTAGTTCTGGGTTTGGTTCTGGTTCTGGTTCTGGTCTTGTTCTGGTTCTGGTTCTGGTTCTTGTTCTTGTTCTGGGTTTGGTTCTGGTTCTGGTTCTTGTTCTGGGTTTGGTTCTGATCCTGGTCCTGATCCTGGTTCTAGTTCTGGTCATGCTGCTCCACCGGAAACAGAACCACACACCTACTTTATAAAGACTGTGTATGTAACTGACCATGAATCTGATATAAAACCAAGTGGTCACAGGTTTAATCCGGAGTGAATCCTGTTTCCTCCGTTTACATTGATATGAATCTGCATCAAACTTCAACTGGAGCCAGGAAACTAAAAACTGAAAAACATCAAGTGATGAGTAAACAGGAGTCAAACTCTGGAGCTGTTTTCAGACGTGAACTCCAGAAAACATTCCCTGTAGTTTGTGAAGCAGGAGGAGGCGAGGGGCGGAGCCTGGGTAGAGGGGCGGAGCCTGTAGAGCAGCAGGAGGCCGGACATGACGTATAAACTCTGCTGTGGAAAGATCAGTGTTGTTGTTTACAGCTCATCCACACCGGCGTCGGCCCTCATCACCAAAAGATCTGGAACCTCCTCGTGTTTCCAAGTGGACGTCTTCGTCTTCTACGTGTACGGCTCCTCTTCTTCATCCTGAGATCTTTGTGTTCTTCCAGTTTCACGTCACGTGTTAGAAACCTCGTCCACACGTCCACTCGCTCACTGGGAAGCTTCAGGACATTTTACTAGCGGGTTGAAGGAGAACATGTGAGGAACATGTCAGATCTTCAGGACGTGTCTGAAAACAGCTTCTGTCTCCGTCTCCCCGTCTTTCATTAAACATTCTGTTCTTCTGTCATGGCTCTGTGGACACACACACACACACACACACACACACACACACACACACACACACACACACACACACACAGTGTCATGTTTCCTGCTGCTGGTGACTCACTGTGCTGCAGGACATTAACAAGATATACATGCTGCTCATTAATGTGATAATGTTACACAAACACAAACACACACACACACACACACTCAGGCTCTGTTCACTCAGATGAATCCACTTCTCTATCCTCATGTGATGACAACTCAACCTGTCGCACAATTATCTGACGCTCAATGTTTTACTGTTTTCTTCTTGTGAACAGAGACGCACTGTTGATCAGCACCAACCAACACACGTCGTTCATCTAGACTCAGACCAACACTCAGATTCTGTGGACGAAGGCGCCACTGAAAATAGTCCCTGTTTCCTCCAGATGTTTGTGTCCGGAGCTGAAAGAGAGAGAGCGCTGACACATCTGGAGATAACCAGCTGTTTGACGACACACTTTACGAGGAGATCATATTTCAGGTGTTGTTGTGGAACATGCTCCTGAGTCTCCGGAGACGCTTCAACACGACCGCACGCTGCCGCTGGCTGTGAGACGTCCACTGAGACATTTAAAGACTCATTCACTTTTTCCTAACACGTCCACATGGTTGAGTTTCCTGAATCGGTCGTCATAGAAACACGTACAGATGTAACTGTCACATGTTCAGTGTATGAACACGGACACGTCAACGTCAGGACGATTCAAGTTACATTTGATCTTGATGCTGTTGGAATGTTTAGAAAATCAATTTAAAGGGTCAGTCTGTATATTTGTCTTCATCAGTTCTTCAGAGGACGAAGGCCGAGTTTAAATGAGACTCGTACACATCTGGTATTAACATCTGTCCTGAGAGATCCGATCACAAGTGGCCAGCGATAAGTTCACACCTACCACTTGTGATCGGATCTGTGCGTGTGTGTGTGCGTGTGTGTGTGTGTGTGTGTGTGTGTGTGTGTGTGTGTGTGTGCGTGTCAGGGACGAGTCAGGAGAGTCACTTTAATAAAAGTTTGGATCCATATGTTGTGATCTGTGTTGATATTGAGTCGTTGGTCACAAATCAACGAGAAGAGAAACTACACGTTTGATTGGTCGTGAAACTGCAGCGGCTCAGAGACGTCACCTGAGGAGGACGTCCTCCATGTGTGTCCCAGGACGTGTTAGTGTTCACACTGTTAATGTGGACACGTGTCCCACACCTCTGAATGTGGTCTGGTGTGATCTGATCTATATCTGAGTGCGTTCACACCTGTATTTAGAACTGCATCCTCAGCTCCTTTGAGAAGATGCAGCTGCAGCTCCGCCGCCTGCAGAGCAACTTCGTCACCAGCACAATGCATCCTGGGATATGCTGTCCAGAGAAGGATCCTGAGAAGGATCCAGAGAATTATTATTCTTACGTCTCAGTCGTTTCCCCTCAAACAGGAATCAGGGACTGTGTTGGGGACTATTCTCAGCGGCACATTAATCAACAGTATTTCTGTGTGTGTGTGTGTGTGTGTGTGTGTGTGTGTGTGTGTGTGTGTGTGTGTGTGTGTGTGTGTGTGTGTGTGTATCTAAATAAACTACAGTGTGTGTTTGAATGATAATTAAATGATATTAGTTTTATCTCTCGTTGTTGAGCTGATGAACGTTCAGAGTTTCTGTCCTCGCTGTGCGTCTGGTGTGTGGGAGGATCAGCTGTGTGTGTGTGTGTGTGTGTGTGTGTGTGTGTGTGTGTGTGTGTGTGTGTGTGTGTGTCAGACTCACAGCAGATCTTAAATGATAGATTCTATGTGTCCAAACACACACACACGTACGACATGTTTTGTCATGTAAAATAAAAGAATGATGATGTCAGATTCGCTTTCCCTCCTTACGTCCATTTATTTATTTATTCATTCAGAAACGTTTCCTCAACAGCCGGCCAATGAGAGCCAAGCGAGTGTTTCCTTTATCCAATCAGCAGTAGGAGGGCGACCACAGGGACGAGGTCACGGTGGCGTTGGATCAGCTGATGTGTGAGTGTGTCTCTCACTTTATTTCCTGGTTCTCCTGCAGTGTTCCACTTCTCCCAGCGCTTCACCACCGTGGTTCCAGAGAGCTGCATGCTCATCCTGCTGGGCCTGGTCCTGGGCGGCATCGTCCTCATAGCCAATAAGAAGCAGCTGTATCAGCTGGAGCCCGCCCTCTTCTTCCTCTTCCTCCTGCCGACCATCGTGGGCGACGCCGGGTACTTCATGCCCGCCCGCCTCTTCTTCGACAACCTGGGGGCCATCCTGACGTACGCCGTGGTCGGGACGCTGTGGAACGCCTTCTGCACCGGCTTCTGCCTGTATGCCGCCAAACTGCTGGGGGTCATAGGTCAGTTACAGGGGTCGTAGGGTCAGTAACTGGGGGTCAGAGAGGGTCAGCTACCTGGAGACTCTGATATTGATCTGTGATGTCATCCTGTAACTATGACAATAGAATTTGCGTCTCCTGTGTGTGTGTGTGTGTGTGTGTGTGTGTGTGTGTGTGTGTGTGTGTGTGTGTGTGTGTGTGTGTGTGTGTGTGTGTGTGTGTGTGTGTGTGTGTGTGTGTGTGTGTGTGTGTGCAGATGAGCGTGTGCAGGCCGACCTCATGGACTTCCTGCTGTTCGGAGCGTTGATCTCGGCCGTGGACCCGGTGGCGGTGCTGGCCGTGTTCGAGGAGGTTCACATCAACGACATGCTCTTCATCATCGTGTTCGGAGAGTCACTGCTCAACGACGCCGTCACCGTGGTGAGACACACACACACACACACACACACACACACACACACACACACACACACACACACACACACACACACACACACACACACACACACAGGGCAGAAGAGGTAAACATATGTAAGAGAGGCTTACTAGGTGTGTGTGTGTGTCGGTCATGTCCACTTTGCTCTCGTTGTATTTCTGAGTTATTTTGATAATTGTCTGTAAACTAACCCATCATTGAAATATAAAACCAGAATATGGTTTATTGTCACAGACCTGAAGTCTGATCCTCGTCTCAGCAGCGGAGACGTTCTGACTTTTCTTCTGAGTCAAACGTTCCAACACGTTAAAGAAGTTTATTGTGAAAAACAGAGCGACGCAGAAAGAATTCACATTGACTCAGTAACGTGAGATTAAAGAGTTCGAGCAGATTAACTCTGCAGCTTTCTAATCCTCCGCAGAACTCAGAATTTGAGCTAATCCCACCAACACAACTCAGTGTGGGAAGAAACTGAAACTGTGACCTGCAGCCGCAGGAACAACATTCTACATGTTTCCATGACGATTCATCATCTGTGCTTGACAGGAAGTGACATCAGTGCAGCTCAGTCACCACCACACACACACACACACACACACACACACACACACACACACACACTCTGGTTCACACACACCCTGGTTCACACACACTGGTTCCCGTCAGGAACAGGTGACGTCACGGCCCTTTAACCGGTAACCATCGGTAACCTGAGTGACGTCATCATGTCTGACCTGTCGCTTCTCTCTGCTGCAGGTTTTATATAAAGTCTACATTTCCTTCGTGGAGGTCGGAGCGGAGAACGTTCAGACGGCAGATTACTTCAAAGGAGTTGGTGAGTTCAACGAGACGATAAAAGTGTCATCTTCTCTTCTGGAGCTCACTCATCTTCATCATCTTCCTCCTGCGCAGCCTCCTTCCTCATCGTCAGTATCGGCGGGACTCTGGTGGGTCTGTTCTTTGCCGTCATCCTGGGTTTCATCACTCGCTTCACTAAGAAGGTCCGCATCATCGAGCCGCTCTTCGTCTTCCTGCTGGTCTACCTGGCGTACCTGACCGCCGAGCTCTTCTCGCTGTCCGCCATCCTGTCGTAAGTCCAGCAGAACGAGCAGAACTCCATGAGCCACACACACAGCCTTCACCGATTTGTCGGGCTTCGATCACATGACCCTCTTCATGAAGAAAACAAGCAGCCTCAGCTGCCAGAGTAGAAACAACATGGAGAATCAATCCCAGTGTTACTGACCCTGTTTTCTTTGCTAACAGCTGCTGTTCAGTCCAATTCAGTCTTTTACAACGAGACTACTTAGTGTAGATTGATATTTAATTTGGTCCCTGTCCCATCTCCTCTCATTTACACTCACACACACACCAAGAGACACACGTAGAGACAGTGTCCCTTTTGTCATCCAATCAGAATGACCTTCTGTGGCATTGGAGCCAATAAATACGTGGAGGCCAACATTTCCCAGAAGTCTCGGACCACGGTCAAGTACACGATGAAGACTCTGGCCAGCATCGCTGAAACCATCATCTTCATCTTCTTGGGGATCTCAGCCGTGGACAAGACCAAGTGGGCCTGGGACACAGGCCTGGTGTCCTGCACCCTCGTCTTCATCTTCGTCTTCAGAGCCATGGGTCAGTCCCTCCCTCGCCTCCCCCGACACTGTGACCTCCGCCCTCTGTCCATCTGTAACCGACCTATGATAACCTCTGTTCTCCAGGTGTGATCGGTCAGACCTGGGTTCTCAACCGCTTCCGCCTCGTCCCATTGGACAAGATCGACCAGGTGGTGATGTCGTACGGCGGCCTGCGGGGAGCGGTGGCGTTCGCTCTGGTGGTGCTGCTGGACGGCGAGCGCGTCAAAGCCAAAGATTACTTTGTCGCCACGACGATCGTGGTGGTGTTTTTCACGGTCATGTTCCAGGTGAGAGCTGAGTTCACTGCAGTGTGTGTGTTTGTGTGTGTGTGTGTGTGTGTATGTGTGTTGTATGACGTCTGAAGGTTGTGTGAACGTGTCCTGGTTTCTGATTGGTTTGTGGTGTTGAGGTCATCGTCTGTGTCACACGTTCATTTCCTGTTGTCAGGGCCTGACCATCAAACCTCTGGTGAATTGGCTCAAAGTTCCTCGTTCCACCAGCAGAAAACCGACCATCAACGAGGAGATCCACGAGAGGGTGAGAGGACACCGACACTTCTTCTTCCTCCTCCTCCTCCTCCTCCTCCTCCTCCTCCTCCTCTCCTTTGTCTTCCTCTTCAGTCAAAGAGAAAACCACCTGTGCTCCTGTCGTCTCTCTCTCTCTCCCTCCATCATTCAGATGTTTGATAGATTCAGCTCCGTGGTCACGGTCACTTCCTGTTATTGATCTGATATCTTGATGATGTCATCCTGTGTCCTCAGGCCTTTGATCACATCCTGACGGCGGTGGAGGACATCGCAGGCCTGCAGGGATACCACCACTGGCGAGACAAGTCAGTCCTGAAGACATCCTGATGACATCATGTCTGTGGTCGTGTGTCATACGTGAGTGGTCACGTGTGTGTGTCGTCCTCAGGTGGGAGCAGTTTGATAAGAACTACCTGAGTAAGCTGCTGTTGAGGAAGTCGGTGTACAGGAAGAGCGAGCTGTGGGAGGCGTATCAGAAGATCAACATCCGAGACGCCATCAGCGTCATCGACCAGGTGAGAGCGAGTCGCCACTTCAGTCCCACGTGTGCGAATGTATCAGTGGTGAACTTTCACCTTCTGCTCGTTTCATTCTGTGCAAACGAGCAGGTTAATGAAACACTCGCTTCCTGCGGTGAAGCAAATCTGCAGCGAGGCTTCACATGGAGTGAAAGTGTGACCGGCGACGTCAGACCCTCAATCCATCTTTACAACGTTTGTGTAGAGAACTGAGGGATTATGGGAGATGTGGCCTTCAAGAGGAGAAACAGGGAACGCTGATGTGAGGACAGCTTTTAACCTTTGACCTGTGTGTGTGTGTGTGTGTGTGCGTGTGTGTATGGGTGTGTGTGTGTCTGTGTGTCTCTGTGTGTGTGTGTGTGTGTGTAGGGTGGGAACGTCCTGACCTCGGCCAGACTGTCTCTTCCCTCCATGGCCTCCAGAGCCTCGTTTCCTGAAGTCACCAACGTCACCAACTACCTGTGAGTCCCATGACTGTGTGTGTGTGTGTGTGTGTGTGTGTGTGTGTGTGTGTGTGTGTGTGTGTGTGTGTGTGTGCGTGTGTGCGTGTGCGTGTGTGCGATCAGATTCATCACTTCACGTGTTGTACTGATGGAAACAGACTCACATGTTCACATGATGAGAAACATTTCCCATCAGCCCCGGGCAGTGAGGGCATCATGGGAAATGTAGTTGAATGTGAATTGTGATTTAGTTTAACCTTAGAAGGACAATGTGGTCTGTTCCAGGCTCTGTGTTGTGTTGTTTACGTGTTGTTTACGTGTTGTTTACTTGTTGTCTGCGTGTTCCAGGCGTGAGAACGGCAGCGGTGTGTGTCTGGACCTCCAGGTGATTGATAACGTCCCCGGAGCCAAAGTGGAGGAGGACTCAGAGACACATCATGTCCTCGCAGGAAACCTGTACAAACCCAGGAGACGGGTAAGACACACACACACACACACACACACACACACACACACACACACACACACACACACACACACACACACACACAGAGTTTCTATAAGTACTGTGTTATATGTAGTGTACTCACTTTGTTGTGTGTCTGTGTTGTGTTTGTCCAGTATCAGTCTCACTACAGTCGACACTTCATGCCTCTGGGGGAGAAGGAGCGTCAGGATCGGGAAGTTTTCCAGAGAAACATGAAGAGTCGCATGGAGACGTTCAAGTCCACCAGACACAAACGACACAAGAAGGAGCGCAGCCTCAAGAAGGTCTACCTCACACACAGACACACACACACACACACACACACACACACACACACACACAGACACACACACACACACACACACACACAGACACACACACACACACACAGCTGCAGGTGAGCTGACGGGTTTATTGTTCTTTCGACAGCGGCGAGGATCTGACACCAAAGACGACGGGGGCGACAAACCCAGACGCAACGTCAGCTGGCAGGACAAAGGTAAGGCCCAGTGATGGGAGGTCAGAGCGCTCAGGGGCCTCTGCGGGGCCCTTCAGCTTCAACACACCTGACCGCCATCAGGGCGTGTCTGTGCACTGACGAGTTGTGTGTGTGTTCAGATCCAGTGGTCGTTCCTGTGGAGTCGGAGGAAGACAAAGCAGAACACTCAGACCCGGAGAAGGATGAAGACGTTGGCATCATGTTTGTCGCTCGTCAGGTCGACCGACCGACATCAGGTGAGATCAGTCACATGACCTGTCACCTGCTGGCGGCAGAGGAGTCGGCCTCCAGCTGTGCTGCAGCTCATCGTGGTTTTATCACCTGTTCTCAAACCTGATTTTCAATAAAGTTAAAAGGTTTGTGTTAACGTGATGAGGACAGCAGCTGTTCCAGTTTCTCTGTGACTGATCACACTGATGATCAGTGGTTGGATCTGACCCCCCCTGAAGAACCTTTACTGCCAGAGACAGGAGCCGTTTAGACTCTAACCCTCCTCTCGTTGTGTCTCCTCCCTCAGTCCCAGCAGCTCTGGACGGGGCTCAGAGTCCCACCACCGCCCCCCCCTCACCCATCAGCGGAGGCAGCCAGTTACCGTGGAAGGGTGGTGTGGGCTCCACCCCCCCCTGTGTGTCTGTGGAGGCCACAAAGATCATCCCCGTCGACCTCCAGCAGGCCTGGAACCAGAGCATCTCCTCCCTGGAGAGCATCTCCTCGCCACCAGCCCCTGTCGAGCCCATCCACCCCCGCGTGAGCGCCCTCTCCAGACTGGGAGGGCCCCGCCCGGCCTCCTACACCCCACCCAGCAGTTTAGGGAGCAGCACCTCCTCCATCGGAGCACAGGTGTCACAGGGCTCCTTCATCTTCTCGGAGAAGAAGAAAAAGAAGGAGGAGGAAGAGGAGGAGGAGGAGGAGTCTGCGGCAGCGCAGGAGTTGCAGCCGCTCATGTCATCTCTGAGGCCCCCCGGGTCCCTGCCCCCACCACCACCTCCTCCAGGCTCCACCCCTGGCTCAGGGGGGAGGAGGAACCCCTGTGTCTACCTGAGAAGCCTGGTGTCAGCGCCCCCCGCAGGCAGCAGCGAGCCACACAGCCGAGGCCCCACCCAGCTGTAACGCACACGAATGTCAGGTCGTCCAATAAGAAACCAGCTCGCTCTGTCAGTTCTCACACAAGGTCACTCACACATGAATGTAGCAGCTCAAACTTCACCAAAGTTAAACTCCACCTGAAGTCAAGCTGCGGATTGACTTTGTCACAGGACATAAAGGTTTATTTGCCCCCCCCACTCACACAGAAGTGAACGGGAGGGGAAGGTTCGCCATTGATACATTTGCGTTTATTTGACTGTGCCCTTATTCTGATATGATAATCATCCGTCCAATCACAGCCTCCGCTCCGCCCACTTGGTTCAGAGATGTTTAATCACCTGAGCTCGTTAACGTCACCACCCACACACGTGACAGGTCACATGACCTGATTAATACGTGTTCCAGGTAGAATCCTGTGACTCTGTGTTAACTGTAAAACCAACATTCTGGTATTTTTACATCTAGATTTCTGTCTTTTCTCTTCCTGTAAAACACTGATGACTCATCATTCACTCACGATCGTTCACTCATTCTGCGTCCAATCAGAAAGCGGTCTGGAATTTATAACTTCCTCCCCGTGACTATAAATTCTGGACCTACACTGTCCCATTCATCGCTTAAATCCATCAGAGTAGGTGAAGGTGGGGGCGAGACATTTGTGTTCAGAGCTTCTTGTGTCTCGTCTGACGTATTTAAAAAACGCAGAAAGAGTCTCAGTGGGTCACATGACTCGTTTCTGTCTCATCCGTCCTGCGTCAGTTCCTCATCTGTTCGTTCAGTTTAATGTGATGTTGTGTTTTTGTCAGTGGAGTCACATGTCCCACTTCCTGTTCGTAGGAGACGACAAGACGTTTAATGACGGGAAGTAATATATAGATTTGTACGTGAACATCTCTGCTGATGTTCATGATGAGATCAATTTAACTTTAAATATTATAAATATTACATTTATAGTGAATCATCTTAAAGTGTTGATGCCGCTTTTTAGAAAAACCAGTGAAGTATTGATCATCTACAGATAATCAGTCTTTTTAATCCTTGACCAGTTCACATGCTGAGTGACAAAGACTCATGTTGTAATAAAGTGTAACTGTCCTGTAATGGTCTGAGTGAAGATGTGTGTGCACAGCGCCACCTGCAGTTGGACTCCCTGAGGGGACAGAAGTGTTCCGAAGCCTTATCTCCGTCGACGTGTCGAGCGTCGTTTGTAAAGATCGACTGAGTCGCTTGTTTTCAAAGACCAAAGTGTAAAAGCTTCATGAACATGTAGACAGTGTGTGTCTGTCTATAACTGCCTTACTCTGTGTCGCTGTGTGTGTGTGTGTGTGTGGGTGTGTGTGTGTGTGTAGGTTCATTATTCACCAGCAGAATGTTTTCACACTGAATCTGAAGTTTGTGTGTCTTGTTTTGCCAAAGAGTCAGTTTGTGTTACAGCTTCTGTCGCACAAAGTCCAGCAGCTGCTGCAGCAACTCAACTTAACACAACATCAAACAACACAACATCAAATAAGGATACAACACCACAGCATCTCATAACACTGCTGTTCAACTGCTGTCCATATCCATATCAGCATGGACCACAGGAAGAGACACACACAGCTGCACTCGTCTAAATGTAGAACCTTTTATTACATTGGTAACAAAGCAACACTGGATGATAATGTAGCACAGGATCATCACGTCTGGGTTTAATTATCTTCTCAGAGTCCGTGTCCGTCCTTCTTTATGAAACTTCCATGTGACCTGAACACAGCACAAGGAACCAGCTGCAGATCAATAATCCCTGTGAACAAATTAAAGGATCAGATTAATCAGGTGAATATTACAGATTTCACTCATTAGTTTCCACCAGCAGGTCTCATGGTGCCCCAGGCGTTCAGATTTCCAGGTCCCTGAACGTGTCGTGCTGCAGCAGCTGCTGGAGACCTTTGTCGTCCGTCCTGTCGCCTCGTTGTCTCCCAGTGACTGAAGTAAGAGAAACATGCTGCTGCTTCTAGAAAAGGCCTTTACACTGAAAAGATACGTGAACTGGATCTGACAGAAGGAACCTGAACGCATCACGAGTGTTCGTACCAGCTCTGCTGCGTCTGATCACAGACCAGCTGCAGAGTCTTTGAGTTTCATCTGTGATTCGTCCAAATTCAAATGAAAACTGTTTGTGTCAAAATGTTGGCGTCAATAAATGTGAGGTGTATTTTCTGAGCAAACTCGTCTTTACTGAGTCTGAGACAAATAAATGAAGCTGTTAAATATGGCGGAGACGTTAAACAAATGTCAGGAACAAATGTTGAGGAATCCACCAGTTCTTTTAAATCAGGACTGTATCATCACTCACTTACAGATGTTTCTCACACTCACTTACAGATGTTTCTCACACTCACTTACAGATGTTCACTGTGTCCTGAGTCATACGAGGATGAACTGAGTTTTTAAAATGATAATTAATGTGGGTTTTGATCTAAACAACATTTGAAGAACGTATCTCATGTCTGATGTCAGACAGATGTGGACGATGAAGTGACTCTGTTTATTGACCTGTTGCATTGTGGGAGCATGTGAGGTTTTAGAGGGGGTCTGGAGAGTGATGATTGGTTACAGATGGGGGACCTATGACGCTAAGCCAATCAGAGGCAGGGTATGAGCTGAACTCTACCTATTGGAGGGAAGTTCTACCTGATCTGCAACATAGGAGGGGCCGACAGAGGCTCCGAACACCTGCCGGTAAACTGCCGGTAAACTCCCGGTGAACTCCCGGTAAACTGCCGGTGAACTCCCGGTGAACTCCCGGTAAACTGCCGGTGAAGTCCCGGTAAACTCCCGGTGACCTGCCGGTGAAAGTGAGTGGAACCAGTGAATCGGATTAAACCGGATTTTTAATGTTCGACGTCACTCCGCAGGATGGAGGAGGGAACACATGGCTGCTAGCATGTTAGCTTAGCCTGCTCCGCTCATTCATCTGGCGCAGCTAACTAATTAGCATGTTCGGCTATCTGTGATGTTAGCACACGTTCAGTTTAACGGCTGCTGGTGCTAGTTAGCATGTTAGCAGCGGGCGTTTAACGGTAAGTTAGCTGATGGAGGCTGCTAGTTGACAGTAAGTTAGCTGATGGAGGCTGCTAGTTGACAGTCAGTTAGCTGATGGAGGCTGCTAGTTGACAGTTAGCTGATGGAGGCTGCTAGTTGACAGTAAGTTAGCTGATGGAGGCTGCTAGTTGACAGTAAGTAAGCTGCTGGAGGCTGCTAGTTGACAGTAAGTTAGCTGATGGAGGCTGCTAGTTGACAGTAAGTTAGCTGCTGGAGGCGGCTAGTTGACAGTTAGTTAGCTGATGGAGGCTGCTAGTTGACAGTAAGTTAGCTGATGGAGGCTGCTAGTTGACAGTAAGTTAGCTGATGGAGGCTGCTAGTTGACAGTAAGTAAGCTGCTGGAGGCTGCTAGTTGACAGTAAGTTAGCTGATGGAGGCTGCTAGTTGAAAGTTAGTTAGCTGATGGAGGCTGCTAGTTGACAGTAAGTTAGCTGATGGAGGCTGCTAGTTGACAGTAAGTTAGCTGATGGAGGCTGCTAGTTGAAAGTTAGTTAGCTGATGGAGGCTGCTAGTTGACAGTAAGTTAGCTGCTGGAGGCTGCTAGTTGACAGTAAGTTAGCTGCTGGAGGCTGCTAGTTGACAGTAAGTTAGCTGCTGGAGTCTGCTAGTTGACAGTAAGTTAGCTGCTGGAGGCTGCTAGTTGACAGTAAGTTAGCTGATGGAGGCTGCTAGTTGACAGTAAGTTAGCTGATGGAGGCTGCTAGTTGAAAGTTAGTTAGCTGATGGAGGCTGCTAGTTGAAAGTTAGTTAGCTGATGGAGGCTGCTAGTTGAAAGTTAGTTAGCTGATGGAGGCTGCTAGTTGACAGTAAGTTAGCTGATGGAGGCTGCTAGTTGAAAGTTAGTTAGCTGATGGAGGCTGCTAGTTGACAGTAAGTTAGCTGCTGGAGGCTGCTAGTTGACAGTAAGTTAGCTGATGGAGGCTGCTAGTTGACAGTTAGTTAGCTGCTGGAGTCTGCTAGTTGACAGTAAGTTAGCTGCTGGAGGCTGCTAGTTGACAGTAAGTTAGCTGATGGAGGCTGCTAGTTGACAGTAAGTTAGCTGATGGAGGCTGCTAGTTGAAAGTTAGTTAGCTGATGGAGGCTGCTAGTTGACAGTCAGTTAGCTGATGGAGGCTGCTAGTTGACAGTCAGTTAGCTGCTGGAGGCTGCTAGTTGACAGTAAGTTAGCTGCTGGAGGCTGCTAGTTGACAGTCAGTTAGCTGCTGGAGGCTGCTAGTTGACAGTAAGTTAGCTGCTGGAGGCTGCTAGTTGACAGTCAGTTAGCTGCTGGAGGCTGCTAGTTGACAGTAAGTTAGCTGATGGAGGCTGCTAGTTGACAGTAAGTTAGCTGATGGAGGCTGCTAGTTGAAAGTTAGTTAGCTGATGGAGGCTGCTAGTTGACAGTAAGTTAGCTGATGGAGGCTGCTAGTTGAAAGTTAGTTAGCTGATGGAGGCTGCTAGTTGACAGTCAGTTAGCTGCTGGAGGCTGCTAGTTGACAGTAAGTTAGCTGATGGAGGCTGCTAGTTGACAGTAAGTTAGCTGATGGAGGCTGCTAGTTGACAGTTATTTTAACCCACATATGTAGTCTGGCTTTTATATATATATATATATATATATATAAATATATATATATATATATATATATATATAAATATATATATATATATATATATATATATATATATAATACCGATATTAAATCATTATATCGGTATATAATACCGATATAATATAAACCGATTGATTCGGTTGTGCCGTATTACTGGACCATAGAACCTCTAGCTGCACATTCAAACACAAGGATCCAAGAGCCTTTTAATCTTTTATTAGTGGTGAGGTTGATGAAGGGATGGAGGAGGGATGGTGTAATGATGTTTTCTGTTCAATGAACAAAATATAACTCAATATCTTTCAATGCCAAAACAATAAAAACAACAACAAAAGTGCATACGGTTGCTTACATATTAATGCATCCTCTAGGTTAAAGGTTTAGTGTGTAGAATTTAGTGACATCTAGTGGTGAAGTGTCATGTTGCACTTCACCACTAGATGAACACCCCTCACCTCATCCTCCAAACATGAAAGAGAACCGGTGGTAACCTTCAGTTTTCATAAATACTCAAAGCGTTTAGTTTGTCCAGTCTGGGCTACTACAAGAAACATGGCGGCCTCCATAGAGCGGACCCCCCCTGATGTAAATATAAAGTATTTAAATATAAAGGGCCCATTCTAGGGTAAATATAACAACAATTTGTATAATTTAGATGAAACATCACTAGGATATTTTATATTAAATTTCTCAAACAAAGGGATTTGAAAAGGACACACCCAGCCTTTATATCGCCTCCCCTTTTCTAGTCTCCTCCCATGTGACAGGTCATTCTCTCCGCCCACTCCCGGTCTCATAGAATGGACATTTGGGCTTGAGATTCTTGAACATATATATTATCTTAACTTTCTTTTATTGTTCTCTTTTTTATTATTGACTGCTCTGGTATGTATTAGTCTCTAGATTCATTGATATATTCATTATATTGATTACATTGATTCCTAAGATGTCATCAAACCCTCCACATAAAGGTTAACCATAAAATGTATTATTAAAAAGAATACACACATTTTACCAAATATTTAGAATTTAAATATAAAGATCATTATGTTCAAAGTTTCATGTTAGTGAACATTAACACAGAAACTGATATGACTGGAACATATTGTCTGTGATTTACCTCCTGCCGGTGCTGTTTTCTGACTGACACACAGTATTGTGTCCTGGGGGGGTGAATTTCAGCTCATGCAGTAAAACTGTCTGCTTGTGTTTGTGCGTCTCCCCTGCAGCTACATGTTGTGTAACCGTGCGTGTCCTGAACTGTGCACATTCTGTAGAGTGTGTAACGGAGTGAGAACACGTTCTGTAATAACACTGTGAGCAGCTCATTAGTTCCTGTGGGTCAGGTGGGTCAGGTGATGGATCACTGTGGATGTTACTGGGAACCTCCTGCTGTAAATCAAATATTCTTTCCATCATCAGAACACAGTTATTAATATTTATTGATCCATCAAACACTCACTGGTTCTTTGTCACATGACAGACTGAATATCTGTCGGTTTTGGAAAATAGTCATTTTATTAATAATAATTTCATTGACACCTTCAGACTCAGTTTTACCTCCAGAAATAATTATTAGATTAATAGATAAACGATCATGATCTGGATAAATGATGGTTCATTGTTTCCTCTGCTGAAGGAAATAAGTTATAAGCATTGAATCTTTTTTCCTCGTCCTTTGGAGAATTCAAACATCTCTCACTATGGAGGCTGCTGAAATACCTCCAGGTCATTTCACTCATTCTGAACCCTCCTGAGCTAAATGGACTATTGGACTGCACCCGGTGGTTCAGACCATTGTCCACCACAGTGTACCGCTGCTGTGGTCCAGCAGGGGGCAGTACCCGGCCTGTTTCTGGTTAGTTTAAAAAGAATCACATTCAGTCACAGTAACATGTAGTTTAATCTGGTTGTTAATATGTTGAAAAGAAAATAATTGAAGAAACCAACGGAACTCTACATCCTGTGTCCTGTGGCTTCATGTTGATGTTGAGTGGACTGTTCATGAAGAAGCAGTTTGAGTCGAGTTAAATCAGAAGTGAAAGTGTCTCTTGTTTTTTAGCATGTTGTCTCAGTGTTGTCATCACAGAGTGTGACGTCACAGATTGTTATTTTTTTTATGTATTTTTTCGGCCTTTTATTATTTTATTTGGCGAGAGAGAGAGCAAGCTGTGAAGGGGGGGGGACAGAGAGCAAGCTGTGAAGGGGGGGGGGGGGGGGGGGGGGGGGGGGGGGGGGGGGGGGGGGGGGGGGGGGGGGGGGGGGGGGGGGGGGGGGGGGGGGGGGGGGGGGTACAGAGAGTGGGGGAAGACATGCAGCATAGGGCCGCAACCTGGGCCGCTACGGGTGAGGCGGCAGCTCTACCGGGTGAGCTACCCCCGAGCTATATGCCACCCCCGACGTGACAGATTTACCTGGTGGTCGTTTGCCTCAGTCTGTTCCTGTGTGAACCTGTGTGATAAATACACACCGTTGAACTGTGTGGTTAAAACAGACGTTTGTTTTCTACACAGCAGAGTTGATCGTCAGATGCAGTGATCTTCACTTCCTAACAAACATGAGTTTATGAACACACTGACTGAAGCTCTCACTGTCTTCTCTACAGCTTCATGTTGTTCGGAGGTTTAGATCCAAACTACAGCTTCATGTTCAGTTTTCGATGTGATGTAAAGTGCAGCTGTCTTCAGACTCGTCACACATCTGTTTCACAGCAGCTGTTCTCAGATCTGTGGCTCCTCTCACTCCTCAGCTGCTGTTGTAGCTCAGAGTTGATCCCCATCAGACTCTGAACCTAGTGAAAGCACATACCGTGTGTGTGTGTGTGTGTGTGTGTGTGTGTGTGTGTGTGTGTGTGTGTGTGTGTGTGTGTGTGTGTGTGTGTGTGTGTGTGTGTGTGTGTGTGTGTGTGTGTGTGTGTTTACTGTGGGGCTGCAGTTCTGTGTCAGACACTGTAGAACTGTTGTGTCCACTGTTTGTTACATTAACTTGTTTATACTTGTAATTGCAGCATCTGTTTTTATGTCTGACTTTGTAAACCTATTTTATGAATGGTAATTTATCAATAAAGTTTATTATTACTCATTTCATCACCGCTCGTGTGTCGACTGTTTGTCTGGTTGATGTTGATGTTCCTGGTTTAAATCATGATGATGTGTTGATTTGTTTTATCGCCTGATAACCACATACATGTTTTGAATATCTGTGGCCTCTGTCTGTCATTTACTGTTTAATTAGTCTAATACTAATTACTGTTTTCATAATTAGTTCATCATTAGATAGTTTTTTACAGCTTTGTGTTATTTTTATTTTCACAGAGCAGGACTGTGGCTCGGCCTCTGGTTCCTGGAACTACAGGTCTGGACTTGAGTCATCGTCTCAGAGCAGAGGAACAGAGAAGGTAAGAGATGTTTGTCTGCTGCAGGTCAGCGAGGTCACTTGTCTCTGGCTCTAAATAGATGTAATTGATTGTTTATCAGCAGCTTCACCTGAGCCAGGTGTTTGAACTAGTTAGTGTTGGACAGCAGAGGAAACACGGGGGGGGGGGGGGGGGGGGGGGGGGGGGTGAACTGTCTCCTGCTCTGTGAACTCATCAACATGTTGACAGACTGTGACAGTGTTGATGTAATGATCAGCTCCGAGTCTGTCACACTGACACAACCTCACATCAACTGGAGTCAGAGTCTGTGCAGGAGTGATTCAGTAACATTTTATTTGTATAGTGCCAAATCATAAAATACATTATCTCAAGGCACTTTACATATTAAGTTGGAGACTTTAGAAACATAACAGTTCCCACAATGAACTGCACTTCGGCGACTGTGGAGAGAAAAAACTCTTTAACTGGAAGAAACCTCTCGAACCAGTCTCAATGTGGGAGACATCGGCCTTGAGCGGAGAAAAATGGAAGAGAGGAGAGGTGGTTGGAAAAGAGGGGAGAGAAATGAGAGAAGTGGGAAGGGGGGGGACGAGAGAGGAGAGTGATCACCCACACATGCTCTTGACCAATCGCAAGTTGGCCTCAGCTGTCAATCATGACGTCTCAGCCTGTTTTTATATCATCAAATCACTAATAAGATCAAACTTATTGAAACCAAACTTTCATTTTGTTTGGTTTTGTCCATGTCCCATCTGTCAACATGGAGGAGGCTGGGTTTGTGGCCCCGTACACACCTGGTGTTAACATGTGGTTGTTGTGTTCCGATCACAAGTGATTAGCTCTGAGTACAGGTGTGAACTGGGGCCTAATGACCTATACCATAGTCAACCACCAGGGGTATCTAGATGAGGTGTCATGTGCTCCATCTTCATTTACAGTCTGATGACGATTCCTCATTCTACAGAATCGACTGCAGCCCTGTCATTTATAGAATATTAATCATTACTTTTACCAAAGAGTATTTCTGTTGCTGATTGATTGGAGTAAATGTTTAATAGTTTAGACGACTAATTGCCTCTGGATATATATAAAACCCCTGTTTTATACGGGGGAATCAATCAATCAATCAATCACTTGATTTGCAAGATTGTGAAAGAGAGATGAAAAAGTTAAATAGATAAATATAATAAAAGTATAGAGCAGTCAAGTGTAGATGTATAAATAAAGCTATTTCTGGAGTCTGATTTAAAAATATTCCAGGCTCTGCAGCTCTGTGTCCGTCCAGCTGGGAGGTCCTGGTCTCTCTTTGGAGGCTAAGCGGCCGGCCCCCGGACCAGCCGGCCAAGAATGAAACTATTCTGTGGGGGCTTAGCTCCAGGCCTGTCCCTGCTTCTCATTGGCTGCCTGCAGATTGTTCTCTGAGCTGGAAACCCTCTCACATTCTTCTGTGATGAGCTGTGGCTGCCGGCCTGTCAGTCCGAGCCCCGAGCTGTACTTTTCCACCAGAGCACAGAGATGTGCTGTTTTATAGATGTGCTGTCATCCTGTTCTCACACCCCCGAGATCACACAGCAACAGTAATTACACAGAACGGCCCAGCAAAGCATGCTGGGTAATCACCGCTACGTGTGACCGCATGCCGGACGTCCACTCGTCAAACTGCACAGACGTAATCAAAGAAGTTTTTACTCACAATAAACAACATGCAAACAAATGTTAAGATTCACAGACCTAGAAAGGCCTCATAGGTCACATCTGGACGAGCGCTGTAAAGAACGCTGGCCAGGAGAAGTTCATCTGCAGAAACCACAGACTGAACATAAAGATGGTCGACACGTCTCCACTTCCTCCCACTGTCCAGATAATGAAGCCAAAAGATCTCGGATACCAACGCTGCCATTTTGTGCTGATGATGTCATTCGGAGTCAGAGTCTGCAGTAGTGATCGTGTGGCCATGGTATCAAGGTCCCGCCCATACATGCACTTGACCAATCGTGAGTCAGTGTCAGCTGTCAATTATGACATCACAGCTCGTTCATATATAATCAGACAAAATTTGTATTTTTTAATATGTACTTTGATTTCTTTTGAGTTTCTCTGGTTCATGTCCCATCTGCTAAAATGTCGGAGGCTGGGTGTATGACCTATACCGCAGACAGCCACCAGGGGGCATTCCAGAGGATTTGGCTTAGTCATGTTGTCCATCTTTATTTACAGTGTAGGGCAGACATTTATGAAAAGTGTAACTCACGTTTGTTTTCCCCGTGTAAGAATCTGTTGGTGTTTTATGAATCAATCAGCTGATGGGTCAGATACAGTTTGACTTTTTTATCAATTAAAACTCTGTTAATTGAAATCGACCAATCATAAGAGCCGTAGCTGCAAACGACTTAAACGCTTGTAAATCAAACTTTCATCGTTTTGTTAAACACTGGTTGTAATGGACGTTGAGCTCTCAGCTGTGATCGGCATGAGATCATGTCATTAATTTTTCAATAAGTCGTTATATACTTTCTGGACAATCTGGTTGAGTTTGGGAGCAGTCGTATTTTATGGAACCTGAATAATTCAAAGTGAATTGGGATCAGATCTTCAAGTCTTTAAGTGGTGTGACCCTGTTCACCCTCCTGCCCTCGTCCTCCTCTCTACATATTCAGCAGTCATATGAAAGGAGCCTGGTTTGGGACCATAAAAGTCTCAGACAGGTTGAAGTGTTGAGTTCAGGAGCCCCCCCCCCCCCTCAGGGAGGCCTGGCAGACACCTCAAAGCTTATGGTTCAATGAGACTCCACAGAGGCCCCCTTTAAGGCAGAGCTGATTTTTAAATGTCCCGAGCAGCACAACAGAACAGCAGGACCAAATATTCACTCACAGCCAGAAGAGGGGGGGCGATAGGCGACCATTTTAAAGAGGAAGGGGGAGGAATGGGGGGAGGTCAGTGACTCTGAGGGAGGAAACGATCCTGGAGGAACCAGAGAGAGAGAGAGAGGACTTTTTACATCTAAATCACTTGTTCCACATTCTGAACTGAGACTCGTGGTTCTTTTCACTGACAGTGATCAGGAGCTTCCTGGTTTTACTGTCCACTGCTGCAGCTCCTCTTTTCAGCCTCTGTCTGAAACACTTAGCATCACGCCACGCAGCTAGTTTGCGTAACTGTTCCTGGTCTCATCATGATGTCACCATGATGTCTCCATGATGTCTCCATGATGTAAACAGCACTAACATGAGTGTGTGTGTTTTAAAGCGACGTCTGGTGCTGTTTTGTTGCAGGTTTAACATCAGTTGATCAGAATCAGACTTAATCCATGTTCAACCTGGAGGACAGTCTACAGGAGACGGTAAGAATTTTACATAAAACATAAAAATAAATGTACATCTATTCTGCATTGTTTATTCTGTAAAATATAATGGAACCAGACTGTTATAGTTGAGTGTAGATGTCAACTGTTCAGTTACTAATAACCTGGTGTCTTGATGACATCATCACGTGTCACGTATGTCGGACTGAGGTCCACCTTGTGTTCATCTCTCAGTGTAATGGAGACACAGCTGTGTCCCCTGTGTTCCTCATTATTTATTTATTCATTCATTGTCTCCAGAGACACCTCAGAGTCCCCTGTGACCACTGGAGACCCTGAAAGCTCAAAGGTCACTGATGCTGGGAGGACCACCTGCCACTTAGCATTAGCAGATACAACGATATCCCACAGGACAGGAGCAACATCAGTGTGTTTACAGGTTGAATTTAACACACACACTGACGTTATGAAGCAAAACTCCAACTTCACCTTTATGTTCATTAGTCGGTGAAGTGTAGCCGTCGGATATTTTGGATTGATGGGAAATATTACGGCTTCAGATTGATCTGACATCACCTGATCTGCTCAGTGACTCATTAAAACCAAAGTAACGGTTATAAGTTCAGTCATTCTAATTAGGAAATATGTCAGCAGAGAAAAAGTTGACTATGAATCTGAGACATTAGACACCAGCTAAAGATCTCGAAAGAGATTAAATCTCTGAACATTATTCATATTTTTCTCCACTTCTCATACTAATGTGCATGTGCAACCCTGCTAACGCCATATGAATGAATTATGTGTGAAGATTTTCAAACAACACTGAAGTTTCTCCCAAGTGTCCTTGAGATTATGAATCTGCAGATTTTCATCATGTCAAGCCTCAGTGCTGATGAAGTTTTTGGTGAGAAGTTACTACATTTACTGCTTCAGTATCAGCCACTTCGTCTTGACAGTTATTTTGTAGTTAAGTTTTATTTGTTTCATTAGATAAACCCTGGTCCTGATCATCAGCCCTGATTTAGCAACCTTAGCTTGTGTGACTTACTGATAATTAGCTACAGCTAGCTTCTCCACTGATTCCCCTCACGATGCTACGATCAGACAAGGGCACTAGCTAGCTGATCTACCTCACTTGTCAGATAAGTTGGGTTGTTGTTGGCGACTCTGCAGAAAATGGTTTCCTCATCTTTCAGTACTTTCCTCTGTTTGATGAAACTGTAGCGTTTGTTTGAAGCATCTGAAGGAACAAAACATTTGAATTGTGGAATATACTGTCTTCTGATTGGTCAGGCAGAGTTCAGTGTCCTCAACACAAGTTTTTTCATTTAACAGTTGTGTCATGAAGGCAACTGTTACTGACATTAAGTATAAGAAACGCGTTGCATTCACTTGTCGAGTCTTGACTGATTAGAAAAAGGACATTTCTGAGTAGTGTGGATGCCGAGCGCAACCATAGCAACAGTGATGAGATTTAAAACTAAAATGTTCCAGTATAGAATCGCGTGTCTGTATTGTTCTGGTCTCCCATCAACTCTCACTGTTGTGGAGGTGTCGTAGATCGCTGCACTATTTAAAGACCTGATGTCCTCTTATTGCTGCCAACACCTAGTTTGTGTGTGTGTGTGTGTGTGTGTGTGTGTGTGTGTGGGTGGGTGAGTGTGTGTGTGTGTGTGTGTGTGTGTGTGTGTGTGTGGTGTGTGTGTGTGTGTGTGTGTGTGTGTGTGTGTGTGTGTGTGTGTGTGTGTGTGTGTGTGTGTGCCAGCTGTTTGGGGAACTCAATGAATCTGATAGAATCACATGCTTCTAAAAGAGAGAGAGGGAGAGACACAGAGAAACAAAGAGAGAGAGAGAGAGCAGGGGGTGGAGCTGTCTGTGTCTGAGGGCGTTTATTTTGTTAAGAAGCTCCTGTGTGAACACATGCTGTGTGTTTTCTCTGAGCTGGAGATACACTCAACAGTACTCTACTGATTCTACTGACTGACCTCTGATCAGTTCGGTGTTTGTCCCCATGCACAGTGCGTTGTCCTGGAGCTTGTCGCTGGTGCTGCCTCAGGGTTGGAATACTTTACTTTTGTGCTGAGAGGAGCTGAGAGGGAGTCGTACTCCAGTCGCACAGGGTGAGTTTACCCAGTAAAAAAGTGTTGAACTAAGATGAGAGTTTCATGGTCCCAGTTATCTGTGGTTCAGTCTGAGGCTCGGGGACATCGCGGTGTCTTTGCACATGTTTAATGTGTCCTGGAATTCCTGGAATGTCAGTGAAACGTGTGCGTGTGCTTTACAGACAGGTAGATGCTGTGATGTGTGTGAGGAAGTGAAGAGAACATTGGTGCATATTTCAGATGTTTTTATTTTATTCACAATGTCATCGCAGTCTGTTTTTCTGTTGAACTGGAGCCAAAACGAACCGTTTCTATTTTATGGCTAAAAAACAACAGGAACAAACCAGGACAGAAAGTGGAAACAGAGACACAAGGAAGAAATGAACCACACCGAGTTTCACAAGAGAGTTAAAGTCTTGAAGTAGAAATATGAGTTTGTGTTTGACATCTGTTCAGTCGGATGTTAGTCAAGATGGAGGCAGATCACAGCCCTCTGTATCCCCCGTCCCCCCTTACAGGAAGAATCGTCCACAGTTCTGAGATCTCTGTTCACCTGATCATCAAAGCTCATTAATACCAATGTCAGATACAGAACTGGACGGACCCTCCATTCATTTAGTCCGTATTCGTGCACGTCTCCTGAGAGTTTACGGATACAGACGAAACGGAGCAGTATAGTTCAAGTGAGATAAAAATTTCAACAATGGTGGAACTTTTATCGGAATTGTGAGTTGATGAGAAACTACAGGCGTCTAAATAATGGTCCTTGGCACAAACATGTCATTTACGTGGTCGCTTTTTCTTTACCACAACCCCATCTGGACTCTGCGCTGCCCTCAAGTGGATGTCTTGCTTAACCATGTCAATGTTGAGGACACATGGGCGTCCAGCATGTGGGCAGTGACGGTTTCATGGTTTCAAACGGATGTGTTTGTTTTCATATGTGAAGCATTTAGTCCAAACCTGTTGAAATGTCCCTGTTCTCTGATGTCTTCCCTGTGTTGACCTGCTGCTTTAAGACGATGTGATCGACTCAGAGGGAACGTTCAGTGAATGTTAAATAAATCAGACCCAGCAGTTTTCACAGACTTCCCCTCCAGATGATGGATTAATCCTGGAAGTCTGTTGATGCAGCATTTTTCTGCTTATGAAAGTAACTCGCCCCCCCCCCCCCCCACAGAAAACTGTTCAGGAACAGAACTGCTCACTGCACAGGCTTCACTGCTCAGTCACAGAGCTGTACTTCAGATAACACTTAAGATAACACACACACACACACACACACACACACACACACACACACACACACACACACACACACACTCTGAGCTTTCTTACTGAGGCGTTTAAAAAATGTGAGCAGAGTATAACTTAGCCAGAGGCGGCATAGCTCCTTCAGGTGGGGGCCTGCCCGTGTGTGAGAATGTGTTAGTGTATATATATGAGTGTGTGGGGGGGGGTGGACCTCAGACACAGGCTGGTTCCATTGGTTCCACCTCAGCACTGACGACCAGTCGAGGCTCTTGACCTGTTGTTTCATTAATGTGTAGAGTCAGTCTGTCACCATGTGTCTGAGTGGAACCTTAGTTGTTCCTAAGGGAAACAGGACGTGCTCAGGGAACACGTAGAACAACTACACGTGTTCCAGCAGCTGGTGTATCTGTGCATTCTACACATTAAAATGGACATTTATAAATTAAAAGACAGAAATGTGACGGAGCAGAACAGTTGGAGAACAGTCAGAAAACTGAAGAGTCAGTGAGCAGAACAGCAGAGATGTTGGAGAGTTTAATCAGCGTGTGTGGGAACAATGTCATGTTGGTTTGCAGAGTGAGGCTCACGTTAGCAGTGGTAGCAGCAGGTTAGCGTCTGAATGAATGTGGTCACATGTTGCCCTGGTCCAGTGGTTAAACCCCCCCCTCATGTTGGAGTAAGGTCTCCGGTGTCGTCTGGACCTGATGTGATGAATTTATCTTCGCTGTGTGAAGGATCAAACTGACCTGAGGTCTGTGGAGCTGACGTTTGACCTCTGACCGTCTCCTAGGGAGGATGAGACCGTTGGTGTAGAAAGTGAGTGTGAAAGTTCTGTTGGTCTGGTTGAATCCGCCAGTCACTGAATCTGTAACCATTAAAAACCTGTCAATAAATAAAGATGATCTGATCTCGGGTCAGTAAATCGCCTCCTCAGCGCTGCTCGTTAGGGATCAGTTAACTTGTTAACACGTTTACCTGTGGGCTCGTTAACATGAGCTAACGAGTGTGGTAACGAACATATTAACACAATCTTTAATGAGAGACTTGTATTATTTTCACTCTTCTGCTCTACCTGTGTGTGCAGTGTTGATTACTTTGACTGTAACTCACTTTGGCAATTAATCCAAAATGTATGAAAAACATTTATAACCTCTAACCGACCTAATCTTGCTCATGTTGCCTGATTCGGTTCATACTTCCCCCAATGCATTCACCAACTGTCGGGTGTCCACTACGGCCCGGGCACCTCGTACCGGGCTGTATTACCCTGCTGCATGTCCTCCCTCCCCACTTCCCACATTAACAATAAACACCAAGTTCTACGTGCGATTAGAAAAGAGTGACAATCTGTTATCGTTTAAGTTCTGTAACAGCACCATGGAAACAACACAAAGCACAGACCGTGTCCTGTCTATTCCCTGTCTGTCCCTGTCATGGAGTCTGTCCGTGTCCTGGTTTATCTCAGTCGCTGTTCCTGTTTGTCTTTGTTTCTATCCTGGTGTCTGTCCCTGTCCCGGTTTATCTCTGTCCTGGTGTCTATCTCAGTGCTCACTGGACACTTTCACTGTGATGCTTATGAGTTTGAACTCTCAGTTGAATCAGTAGAAGACATAATGTTTCTGTAATTATGTAAAGAGTTGTGGAGTAATGACAGGTTCAGACCTGCTGTGATTCACAGTCTCCTCCGCTGCAGTGAAGAACAAGACGACCCCTCATTACGCCGCCTTCGCTTGTTTACACTGAACCAAACACAGTCAACATATCTCTGTCCCACTGTGTGAGTTTAGACGGCGTGCGGGCGTTCTGTAATCAGAGGCGTGATGTGTAACACGACAGTGTCTGCATCTGTTCCACCGGCGTCTTCCTGCTTCACACAGACGTTGATCAGGCTCTGAGACCACGTCCTCCACACCGACTTGTCTTCATTTTTAAAGTAATCTGTCCGTCCACACTAACACACCGGAAAACATGTCACATGACCATTCACTTGTAAACATCAAGCAGGTTGTTTACTCTGCAGTTTGTTGCTAAGATCAGATCAACGATATTCAACAGTCAGGCTGGAAAAGCTTATGTTTCGGGGGAGGGAGAGGAAACAGGCTAAAGGCTAAACCAGTACAGACCAGTACTTCTGAGTCTGTTCCTCACCAACTGGATGAGATCAGAATGAGAATTACAATATATTACCTCATCACTATGCATCCTGCAAACAGCTGTGTGCTGTGGTGTGGTTTGACTCCAGCCAATATAAGAATGTGTAGAGTATTTTGATCTTTGAACCCCCCCCCTTGTCGTGCTTTGGTCGGTGCTCCCAGGAATCTCTCCCTCTTTCAGTTTACATTTGGAGCAGAGAGAGACAGAGAGGATGTAAACTCTATCATCTTATATCATGTGTCATGGTGTTTTCTTTGTGTTTGTCCTGAACTCACTTGTGTCTCATGTTGTCTGGACCAAGGTTTTTCACGACAGGTGAAGTGGAAACACTTTTGTCCACAGAGGCGCCAACATCGACAGAAATGAAAAGTTCTTTTCTACAACATTTAAATTTCAGCATAATTCACCAGTTCATTTAAAAAAAATCTTTTTTACTTTAAAATAAGTTTCATTGACTTTTAGTTGATGAATTGACAGAATGAGGATTAATCTACTGTAACACTGAACAGCCAGGAGAGGGAGACACAGAGCAGAGGGGGGGTAGGGTGGTGGGGCAACTGGTGGGAGGGGCTTAATATGTGAGAGGTTGAACTGTGAATGAGAGAAATTCAGACCTGACTGAGGAGAGACTTTCACACACACACACAGAGAGAGAGAGAGAGGGGGGAACATGGACTCAAACTGGATTTTACAGCTGCTGACTACACACTGTACACAACATGGTAAGATCACACACACACACAACATTGTAAGGTCACACACACTGAATACAACCTGGTAAGATCACACAAACACTATGTAACCTCTGTCTAACTCCAGGTTCTAGCACGTGTGTGTTGTGTGTGTGTGTGTGTGTTGTGTGTTGTGTGTTGTGTGTGTGTGTGTGTGTGTGTTGTGGGGGATGGGGACTGCAGGGGTGTAAGGTTACCACCAGTGTGTGTATTCTTTAAACATTTGCTGTGTGTGGTTCAGTGGACAGTCTGAGTCTGGTGTGATTGTTACCTCACAGGTGAGCTTGGTTCTGTGTGTGTGGCCGTTTGATGATGTCATCAGTGTCTGAGGACTCAGGGACTCAAACAGTTTCCTTCATGTTGACGTGAACGTTTCACTGACACTCGTCTGTCACAGTGAGAAACAGTTCGGTCATGAATTGAATCTCAGTCCCTGTCTCTGTGGACGGTCGTGTGGTTTGTCCCTCGGCTCCTCCTGTAGTCTGATTGTAAAGCCATCTTCAGACATGACCTGTGGAGGATCTCTGGAGACTTTCTCCTCAGTTTGTCTTTCTCCATGAAACTGTGTGAAAATTTGATATATGTTGATCGTAGAGAACAAAATTATCAGTCATCAGTATTATCACGGTGTTGTTAAAATGTTCAAAAATGACTCCTACACAAACTATAGTGTTGGTCTCTCTCTCTCTCTCTCTCTCTCTCTCTCTCTCTCTCTCTCTCTCTCCTCTCTCTCTCCCCCCCCCCCCCCCCCCCCCATAGTGATGCAACTATTGTGATTATTTTGATGCTCACTACATCAATGCACTAAGGCTTGTGTGTTTAAATACGTGCCTCAGTAAACTTCACACATGCACATAACGAACCTGCGTCGCCAGCACTGCTCACTGTGCTTGATGCTGGACAGTTTGACACTGAGCTTCACATCGTGGTTATCAACCGCAGTTTAGCAACTTTCAATTTCTGTTTTACCAGAGAATAATTTATGGATGTTGCTGAAAAAAGCCTGAACAAGGATTGATATTTATCAGTGTGTGTAATTTGGTGCAGCTTGATTGAATTGAAGAGTGTTGAGCCTTGATGGAGATATGAGCTCCACTGAGTGACCTTCTAGTTTTAATATGTGATGCAACAGGTCATGTTCACAGACACAACGTCTGATGATCAATAGAAGAACTGATCATCATCATCATCAGCAACAAATCCTCTGCATTATCCAGGCGAGAGGTGGAGCAGCCGGGTGCAGCAGACAGAGACAGGAAGTGACGTATAAACTCCGCTGCCAAGATCACTTGATTTTCTTTACAACACGGTGACGGCTCTTATCAGCACACGCTCTGTTGGCGTCTTCGTCTGTGTCTTCTACGCGTGTTTCACAGCTTCTTCACCTGGAGATGTGTTCTACCTTCGGATCCTCCTGGATTCTGATAGAGGGAGGCCAGTTGGAGATACTCCACAGAAACTGCGGAGCCTCTCACATGCATCTCCTCCGGAGAAAGTTATGAGGAGCTGCGGAGTTCATCCACGTCTGAAAGCAGCTTTACTGATCAGCTTTATTGTATTTGACCCTTTCAATAACCTTTCAACCCTGTCAGGGTGATTGGACGATTGATCCCTGCTGCCCCGACCCTCAGATGACTTTCACATGTTCTCACAGAGAAATGGTCCTGATTTTGTTTTCATAATATTTACACAGAACTTTATTCTAGAAATCCCCAGTTTTGTTTTGCTTTATGTGGAGCGAATTCATAAATCTCTTCATATAAAAATATCTAAATAGTTGCCATTACATTTTTAGTTGGTTGAACGATTGATTGATTGATTGATTGAGCTCCTGTGGTCGACTGATAGAAGTTACTGTAGATATTAAATACACAGACAGGATGTTTCTGACTCGTACACACCAGCAGCAGCTCTGTGAGAAGTGTTGTCTGTCTTGTAGAGGAACTTGATGTGTCATGTTTACCTGGTTACCATGGAGACAGATGATATACAATCAGCTGCTGTGATCTAAACTTTATGTTATAGTTTAGTAAACAGCCCCTTCAGTAACAAGCAGCTGGAGCACGAGCCTCTTTAGGTGCGAGTGAGCTTCAGGGCGGTACACCCGAGAGTCTGAACCGAGCTTCTTGTGTTTGTTCCATTGTTCCATTTGATTCGGTCGGACTAAACTGAAAAGTTTGTCCAAACCAAACGAGGTGCAAAAGAGTCCAGTCTCACTCTGCTGTGTTTCTCATGGAGAGGCGATGAAGAGGAGACGTGTTCAGACTCTTCCTCAGAGACGTCTGAACTTGTCCAGGGGCTGCTGGGTAAAGTGGGGGAGTGGTGAAGAGGAATGTTCAGGTAATGGACTCGTACTGCTGGAGCCTCTGTTGAGTTTGTCTCCACATGAACTCAGAACCAGTGAACACTAAGCTGAAGACGTTTTAGGAGACAGTGAATGTTTACGAGACGTTTACACTGATTGAAATATCTGAAGATGGTGGTTTTCTATAAAACCTGGAGCTGATGGACTTTGCAATGATTAAAGAACAGGAGCGATCTATGCAGTTTTAAATGAGTGACTGGTTCAGCAGCGGAGGTGTTGTTGTGACCTGAATGTCTGAGGCTGGTGCAGACGTGTCCATGTTGTGGACTGGTTCCGCTCTGTCTCACATTAACAGACTGACCCACTCGGCTTCACACAAGGTCCTGATGGAAGCTGTTTTCGCGCCGCCTCTCTGGTCAGATGTCAGAGGAAGTCCTTACCCTGAAAGTCTTTTCTTCCTTTGACAACAGACGTCTCTGGACTCGTCAGGGACAGGAAGTGTCCTTTGTCTGTGGTGTTGAGTTCTGTGTTGTTGGGATGGGACAGTCCTGAGGGGCAGGACGACACGGTCCTGGTGTTAATACAAAGAGACATCCAGAGAATTCATCTTTAACACGCCTTCATCTCAACCTGAAACCTGAAGCCTCCAAAAACAACCTCCCAAAAAAACTGTCAGGGAAATCGAAACCCCCCCCCCCCGCCTCAATCTAACACCCGTTAAAAGAAGAATCCTCCTGCACCATTAAATTCTCTGACCTACTTCACAGAGCTGAAGAGTTTCAGGAGAAACAGATGAACAATTTAAATTTGCAATCGTTTACTCAACTGCATATGTGCATCGTAGTTTATTTTAACATTATAAAGAAAAACATATTTAATGACAGTTAAATCTGTCAACAGAAAATCCTAAATCAATAAAACACAAGTTAAAATCAAAGATTCAGACACTTAAAACACAAGAATATCAAATGTTATATTTCATATTATATTTATTTATATTTCATGTTTCTTCTAAATAAAGAATTTATTTACATATTCTATACATTCATGCTCAGTGTGTTTTAGGCGTGTTCGTGTGGATGGGGATTAAAACTGACACAGAGCCAGAACCCTGGTGTGGACACAGATCGTTGTTGGAACAGGTTGGGTCGGTGCAGCTCTTCTTCCTGAAACAAAGACTCTAAACAAACAGCAAGTCTGTGACTCGTTTCTTATTGATGAGTTTTTAATACTCGTGTCAGATCACTTGTTCTCTGTTTTGACCTGAAGTTCAACATGGAGATGATTCCTGTCTTAAATCTCAGGTCATTAAAGAGTCATCTGTAGAGGACTTTATGTTGCTGTAGCGTTTTAGTCTCAGATCAGGAACAAGGATTTACCTCAGTTGTGCTGAAGTTGTTCTCTTTGTTCGTGTTCTGTGAAAGCGTTACGCAGCGTTCAGCGTCTCTGCTGCGACTAACGCTCAAATCTAATCTGCTCGCTCTCAAACTCTGAGTCAAGGTCATTGCTCTGCACCCGCCTCATAACAGCTGCCAAGGTTTGGACGTCTTTGTCTTCTCCTCATGGTGAGAGGACGAACCCCCCCGTCACATGAAGGTGTGAACTCCTGTGGAAACAAAGAGGACGGCACATCGAGTGCACGTTGTAAAGAACGTTTGGTTAAAGCAGAGGACGATAATGAGCGGGTGTCTGCAGTCGAGCTGATTTAAAAACCTGCACTAAAGTCCGGACATGTCCTGAAATGTCCTGGAGGGACTGTAACTGTATGTGATAACACAAATGTCCTAATCAGTAGCTCTGGACATTTTCTAGAACATTTACTGCAGCCCCTGGTGAAATGTCTGGACAATGTCATGTGAGTCCAAGTGAGAATACAGCAGGAAGATGTCTTCACAGTGAGCGAGTGGACGTGTGGATGAGGTTTCTAACACGTGACGGACGGTCACCAAACAAAAACACTGAGCTTTCCACAGCAGAATTTATACGTCATGTATGGAAAATGTCAAGACACAATTTTCTGGACATTTTCCTGAGTTCATTTCTGAAAACAGCATTTGAAACAGAGGTCAGCTGAGTAGGCGGTCCTTGGATCTCAGACACATTAAGGACACATTTGGATCCATTCAGACCTGAACACCTGTGATTGGATAACTCAGGACGGACGTTAGTATCAGAGTTGGTGTCAGAGTTTCAGTTTAATAAAACTATAATAAAAGAGTGAATGTGTGTCAGTGATAAATGTGACCACACGTGACCACAGCTGTCAGCACCCGGGATGATTCCAGATGCTGTCAGCAGCTGCAGCTCTGACTCTTTAGTAATGATACTGAAACACACTGCGCCCGAGGGCCTGTGTGTTTTGACTTCCTCTGCTGCTTAATGCTCTCAGCTTCAGGTGAGGTGTGAATGAGAGTGGATGTGTTCTGACAGCGTCGGTATGTGTAACATTCCTGTGTCTTTCTCACTGTTATCTGAATCATCACTGCCTGGTACCACGTCTGTTCTCCCCCGAGCTCCAGCAGCATGTTCTCCTCCACACTCAGATCTCTCCTCATCTGTGATTTCAATTATGACAAAGATAAGATCAGACGCATGGGACTGATCCTGAGAGGAGAACGTCTCTCTGTCCTCCTACAAGCTGCAGCAGGTCACAGTAAACACAAACAACCTGGGGACAGATCTGAGTCTAGAATTATAGTGGTTTGGATCAGTGTGAGATGTGGACCTGGATCAGCTAATTCTCTATATAACTAACACAGGTCGTTTTTAAACAGATCAGACCCCATGTTTCAGCACAGGTCGTGTGACCATCAGTGTCAAACTCTGCAGCTGTTTTTTTAATTTCCTCTCTTCAGTGAAATATGATCTTTAGCATTGAGGCGTCTCACACACTGTTAATTATGTGTTAAAGAATCTGTGTGAGTGTGAGAGAGAGAGAGAGAGGTCCAGACACTTGTATGTGAGAACACAAACGTCCAGGTCAGTTGCTGTGGACATTCTCCGGAGTTTCTCCTGCAGCCCCCGTGTGTAAACGCTGGATAAGGTCAGAGTGAGTCCATGTGAGAAGTGACCAGGTGGACGTGTTGATGATGTTTCAAATAGTGACAGAGGTGAAAGTGGAAGAATGCAAATATCTCAGGCTGAAGAAGAGGAGCCATACATGTAGAAGATGTGGACGAAGACGAACGAGATTCGAGAGCTTTGGTAACGTCTGCTGTTGATGTGCTGTAACAAAAACATGTGATCTCTCTGCAGCGGCATTTATATGTTATGTCCTGACTCTGCCTCCTGCAACAGTCACGTGAATGTGTCAGAGATTTCTGTGTCTCAGCCGAGAGTCTCCTGATGCGTGGTTCCTGAGTGAAAGGCAAATTCCGGTGAAAAAATCCAAACCAAAATTCTGTGGAGATTCACCAAGATTGATGTCTGAAAAATAGCTTTACAGAAACATTTGGATAGTTTGACTTCCTCCACAGCGTCGGCTTTAAAACCTTCCTGTCTTAAACGTTTCTCTTTGGAGGACAGCTGGTCTCTTCTGTCACTGTCTTCCCTGCTGGGGGGAGGAGGGGTGTCAAAGGTCAAGTCTCCTGTGGGTCCCTGGTCTTTAGGGCCCCTCCCTCTCCACGCTGTGTCCCCGTGATTGGTTACTCAAAAGGTCACAACCTGTGCTTTTGGAAACCATGAGCCATCTTTAAAGAACCAGAGTTAAAGAGCTGGTTAATCACATCTCAGCGTCTGACGTCTGACAGTGATGAGGGCCGGATGGTCACGTGACTGTGTGGTCACATCTGGAAAACGTAATGTTGATGTTAAACTGAGGTCAGTCAGATTCTTCAGGCTTCAGGCCTCACCCTCCTCACCCAGCAGGACTGGTTCTTCCATCAAAGGTTGAATGAGTCATGATCCTCTGGGGAGAAAGAGGCCGCCACTCACTGTTCATTATCCCTGCACGTCCGCGGGGGGGTAGTTTATGTTAAAAGCTCCATCTGGATGATTAAACACCAGCTTTTTATCTGTCACTCTCTGTGACCTCAAGACATCACACACAATGTAAATAACAACACACTGTTACTCTATGTGACCCTAAAAACTTCATGTCTGGATCAGAACCATGATTCAACCTACAGCTGCATCCACACTGACTAAAATAATGTTTAAAAACTAAATCCACATCGAAGTGTTTTAGCCTCGAATCAGCAAGTTGGACGGCGAATTACGCACACGGGTCATGTGATACAAACAGGAAGAAGATTGTCTAGTCTGCAGTTGGTTGCTAAGTTACAGAAAAGAAGAGAGGAGACTGTCCTAATCAGTATTGTTTCATAATGGAGTCATAATCATTAGGGACAGTTTAACCTCATTGAGACATGTAAATCCGGTTTGTCTAGTCTCTGATGCACAAATCACATTCGCTCAATAACAACAGGGTTTTTCTGCAGTGATTTACAGCCGGAGTCTTTTCACTGCCGCAGGAGCCCGGTCACTGTCGCAGGGGCCCGGTCACTGCCGCAGGGGCCCGGTCACTGCCGCAGGGGCCCGGTCACTGCCGCAGGGGCCCGGTCACTGTTGCAGGGCCCGGTCACTGCCGCAGGGCCGGTCACTGCCGCAGGGGCCCGGTCACTGTCGCAGGGGCCCGGTCACTGCCGCAGGGGCCCGGTCACTGCCGCAGGGGCCGGTCACTGCCGCAGGGGCCCGGTCACTGTTGCAGGGGCCCGGTCACTGCCGCAGGGGCCGGTCACTGCCGCAGGGGCCCGGTCGCTGCCGCAGGGGCCCGGTCGCTGCCGCAGGGGCCCGGTCGCTGCCGCAGGGGCCCGGTCACTGCCGCAGGGGCCCGGTCACTGCAAACCAACAGGAAACTGTGACCCTGCAAGTCCCAGTGACTTGAGATCAGTTTAAACCCAGCGGGACAAAACCAAAGTAACATTTAAAGTTTTTGAACCAGACCTTTTCGTTCAACTTAAACTGAATCAGCTTTTCAGAGGAATGTTTTTTCAACCCACTGTTTCGACCTCTGACCTTTAACATTGTGATAATTGATGATCTCTGATCTTATATGTTTTTGCTGTCTGATATGAGCCTGAGTTGAATGTGTAACACAGTGAAACTAAATGAGAGAAAAACAGTGTTTTTTTGCTGGAGTCTGGTGTGTTGAGGATAATCACGTTATTCAGCTGAGACTCCGAGTGGGTGGCCCCGCTCTCTCTCCCATGGGAACCTCACTCAGCCTGCTGTCATGTGCCTCCTCACCCCTCCCTCACCCCCTCAGAGGACTGAGCTGCAGTATTATTACTGTAATCCTCACATTTACTTTCAATCAAATCTTATTTGTGTAGCCCATATTCACAAATCACGATTTGTCTCCGAGGGCTTAACATCCTCTGTTCTTAACCCTCAACAAGAGTGAGGTGGATTTAATGTTGCTTGTGGAGTTTTTAGAGTCAAAACAACTTCAACAGTTTGAGCTTGTGTGCGTGTGCGTGTGTGTGTGCGTTATTGATGAACATTCGAAAAATAAATCTACTTTCAGGCATGAAATCAAGTCCAGACACTTTCCAGAAACTACGCCGAGGGGCTGTATGTGAGAACTCAAACGTCCAAGTCATTGTGTCGTTCAGCAGGACAGAAATCCCCCCCCCCCGGGTCATCTGATATCGTGCTGCTAATATTGGCCTCAGGACTACATTTGGCTGCCAGTTGTTGTGTTGAGTCACATCCAGAATATTCCTCTGAACACAGGCTGAGCATGAAGCCTGGTTCATCGTATCCTAACCTCTTAACCCTCGACACGTTCAGGTGCTGCTCTGTTTATCAAACAGCTGAGCTCCTACACAAAGTCATTCGCACGCAGCATTAGCATCGAGTGTAGGAAGCACACAGCGTCTGGTCGTTAGCTTCTGCTGAGCGTCACTGCCACTGGTTAGGCCTAAGTTAAACAGATTTATGTATCTACTCTCCATACCTGTCAAAGATAGGAGAAGAACCTTCACTCTCTAATAAAACTGTACGACCAGCGGTGTTTCTGCAGCTACAAAAAATCCATCAGAGTTTCATCTTTATATACAGTCGCAGATTGTCTTTATATACAGCCTACAAATATTACTTGTGTGTCGGATGAAGGTTTATATTGTGATGTGAGTCTGTTTAAGTGATCCTTTAAACAGGAGTCAAACTGGTTTATGTGTCCACACAGTCGGAGAGGAAAAAACTACTGAGGTCAGCATTTAAATTTAAATCTGTGACACACACACAAAAACACACACACCCACACAGACAGAGTCTGGAGACAGATATTTTTACCTGACCAGTCTCCAGTGGATCCAGTTACAGCCCTGATCTCGAGACGGGGCCTCCCAGCCACGCCTCCAGGGCCTGGCGGGTGCGCTCTTGGCGGGCCGCCTGAAGTGTTGAACTTGTTTCCGACTGAACAAACACGTGTTGATAAGAAACGTGTGAACAGGGTCACGGAGTGTGGAGGTAAAAACTGATCTGTGGTCGGTGTCACTTCAAACACTGGACACGGACTGAACCTGGTTGTCCCCGGGTCGCATGTCCACACCTGGACTCGTCCCTCAGGACCAGTCTCTGTCTCTTTGTCTGAGAGGAATGTGATGCAGAGGTGTGGTGTAACCATAGCAACAGCAAGACACACACACACACACACACACACACACACACACACACTCTTTACTAAACAAACTGGTGCAACCTTTCCTCACACATGTTCTCTGATAGACCAGGGTTCACACTTGTTATTGTCCTTGAGAACCAGAACTGAAGCCTTCAGGCTCAACACAGAGTTACTGATGCTTCTGTGAGGATGAACGTCTCACCTGCTGTAATTAAACGACCGTGGTGTTACTTCCTCCTCTTCCTCTCAGGACTCTGAGTCTTTGGACCGCTGCATCCAGACGTCTCTGTCCGACCTCTACCCCCCCTTCCAGTCCACGTCCTCCACCGTCCTCTGTCAGGTCCTCAGTGTGGTGGAGAGCAGCTACAGCGGAGACGGCCTCCGCTACCTGCTCCACTTCCTGCTGCCCGCCAAGAAGGTCCTGCAGACACTACAGCAACATGCCTGTGTGAGTATTACACAAGTTTAAAACTAAATCATCGGAAGTTTAGGTCTTATATATTTTTGAAAGATTATGAACTAGGTTTAAAATATGTAGGTAGGTCTTAATTATTTTACTTCCATCTTGCTTTAAAATGTTATTAGCACGCTGTAATAAAACTACAAACAACTCCTTTGTCTTCTCCTTTTAGGTCGAGAATGTGTTAGTGGGGTTTTATTGTGTTATGGCGGAAAACAAACTGTAGATTGTAGTTAATAAATTTGAACAACTTTACTCTGTGATCAACTGACTCTCACTGATGACTCAAACAGACCCCCCGCCCCCTCGGGGCGTGTCTCTTCTTGCCTGTTGAACACCACACGTGATTGGCTGATGTGTCATGCTTGGCTAAGGTGACTCGTGGGAATGTCACTCACCTGCCTCTGCGGGGCGTGACCTCGCCCACAGACAGGAAGTCGGGGGGGGGGGGCTGCAGTACCATGTGTCACAGAGACATCAACACACAGAGTCTAACAGCGTCGTTTAAATCCCCTGAGCTTCACTGAACCTCTCTAGCTTCACCTTTATGTTAATATTCACACACCTGTTTCAAAGTGAGTAAAGAGCTGATCAGGTTTAATTCTTCATCAGTCGTCGGGTGTTTGTTCAGAGGATCCAGTGAAAGAAAAGAATCAGGAGGAGTCGACTTCACTGGAACAATAAGATCCTTTTTTTAGACTCAACAGGTTTGACTGAGGAGTGAACATTTAAAACCACCTGATTCACTGATTCATGAACAAACTATTGCAGACGAAGTTCCACTCACTAGATGTTACTTTAACTGGAGTTGCAATGAAAATATGCTTCAACAAAATCAATAATCTACATTTCTCCTCTTCCTCCTCTTCCTCACCTCTCCTCCTCTCCTCTTCCTCTCCTTCTCAGTGTCAGTACAGTGGAGTCTTGTTTCGTCATGAAGGCTGGCCTCTGTGTGTCCATGAGAAGGTAATCGTTCAGCTCTGTCCTCTGGACCAGCGTCTCCTGCGTCCAGGAGACTTTTATCTGCTGGTGTCTCCTGCGGCTGCTCCTCCTCTTCGAGCACACAGCGCCTCCTGCAGGAGCAGCGTCGCCTCCTCCCCCAGCCTGCTTTTGTGCAGTGTGTCGGCAGGCAGCCGGCATGTGGAGCGGCAGGAAGTGTCGGAGTTAGCCCTGCGGTCACTCTTCAGCATGGCCTGGCTGGACTCGGTCAACAGGGAGAGGGAGCAGCGAGGAGCGTCCAGGCTGGAGCGCTGCGTCCTCTCTGCCAATGGAGACGTCTTCAGGGTTCCCTGGGAGGACCTCGTCTACCCACAGTTCCTCAGCCGGGCCCGGACCGCCCGGATGGAGGACCACGAGTCTTCCATGAAGGAAGAGTTAGTTTCTCCAGGTCGAGATATTAACTCTGTGACCCAGCAAGATGTGAAGCTCCTCCCATCCCAAACCAACCAATCAGCTGCTAGCAGCGAGGCCGAGGACTCGGAGGGCGAGTACGTGGAGCTGACGGAGCTGACGCTGCCTCGCTTCTCGCCACAGAGGGGTTCCTTAACCCAGTCCATCAGCCTGCAGCTCCAAGCAAGGACCAGTTCACACAACTCAACACACACACCTCACAACACACACACACCTCACAACACGCACACCATTCTGCTGTGTGAGCCTGCACACCTCAACACACACACCTCACAACAAACTAACACCTCACTGGTCCGGTGTGCGGGTCAGTTCTCACACTGGACTTTGCACCAAACTCATCGAGGAAAACTTCAAGCAGGACACTTGTGGACCTTTTGTCCTCACCCCCGTCTCCCCCCCCCGACCTCACCCCCACGTCCGCTGCTCCTCCTGAGGTCGTGGAATCCTCCATCGTTCGGTCAGAGCAGCCGGCCAATAGGGAGGAGACACAAGGTACTGATTCAGTCTGGAGTGTGACGCTAAACCCTGAACCTAACAGCAATGGACAGAGAGCGGAGGAGGAGGAGGAGGAGTTGAAACAGGGGAAGCAAAGGAAAGAGGGAGAGATGGAGGAAAAGAGGGAAGAGGGAGAGCTGATGAAGAGACAGGATAGGAAGCATGACACGTTAGGTTCAGTGGATGAGGCTGTAGAGAAGGAGGAGGAGGAGGAGACACATACTGCTGAGGAGGGAGAAGACATGGAGAAGGAGGAAGATGAAGGTGAAGCGATGGATCGAGAGGAAGAGTTGGAGGAGGAGGAGGCAGAGGAGCTGGAGCTAGAGGAAGAAGTTCAGGTTATAATTGTGAAGCAAAGTCAAGAAAGAAGGGAAGAGGAGGAAGTGATGAGAGAAGAGGAGAGAGGAAAAGATAAAGATGAAGAACAGAGAGGAAAAGAGAGAGGTCGACAAACGCACATCGATAAAGAAGCCACACACTCTGAAGACTCTTATTCTGAAAATAACACACTGCACACACACTGTGAAGACTCTTATTCTGAAAACATACATGGCACACCCTCTGAAGGGTCCAATGCACTACCAACACACTCCAAGGACTCTTATTCTGAAAACCCTGCCTCACCAACACTGTCCAAGGACTATTATTCTGAAACTACAC
The DNA here is from genome assembly GCF_009819705.1 of Hippoglossus hippoglossus. NCBI lineage: Eukaryota > Metazoa > Chordata > Actinopteri > Pleuronectiformes > Pleuronectidae > Hippoglossus > Hippoglossus hippoglossus. The sequence continues at coordinate 1,627,370 of NC_047153.1, read as the reverse complement.
AAAGACACCCCTGAGGACTCTTATTCTGAAAATAACACACTGCACCACACTCCAAGGACTCTTATTTTGAAACAAATTCACAACAAACACACTTTGAGGACTCTTATTTTGAAAACACAAACATGCAAATACACTACAAGGACTCTTATTCTGACAAAACACAAGGAACACACCCTGAGGACTCTTACTCTGAAAATCACACACTACACACACACTGTGAAGAGTCAAATTCTGAAAACATACATGGCACACTCTCTGAAGAGTCCAACGCACTACAAACACACTCCAAGGACTTTTATTCTGAAAACCCTTCCTCACCAACACTGTCCAAGGACTCTTATTCTGAAAACACACAAAGAACACACCCTAAGGACTCTTACTCAGAAAATAATACCCTACACAAACACTGTGAAGACTGTAATTATGGAAACATTCATGACACACCCTCCGAAGAGTCCAACACACTACAGACACAGTCTGTGGACTCTTTTCCTGAGAACCCACTACAGACACAGTCTGTGGACTCTTGTTCTGAGAACCCACTACAGACACAGTCTGTGGACTCTTGTTCTGAGAACCCACTACAGACACAGTCTGTGGACTCTTGTTCTGAGAACCCACTACAGACACAGTCTGTGGACTCTTTTCCTGAGAACCCACTACAGACACAGCCTGTGGACTCTTTTCCTGAGAACCCACTACAGACACAGTCTGTGGACTCTTGTTCTGAGAACCCACTACAGACACAGTCTGTGGACTCTTTTCTGAGAACCCACTACAGACACAGTCTGTGGACTCTTGTTCTGAGAACCCACTACAGACACAGTCTGTGGACTCTTTTCTGAGAACCCACTACAGACACAGTCTGTGGACTCTTTTCTGAGAACCCACTACAGACACAGTCTGTGGGCTCTTTTCTGAAAACTTTTCAGAACAACCACTTCCAAGAACTCTTATTCTGAAAACCCACTACAAACACTCTCTGAGGACTCTTATTCTGAAAACCCACTACAAACACTCTCTGAGGATCTTATTCTGAAAACCCACTACAACACTCTCTGAGGACTCTTATTCTGGAAACCCACTACAAACACAGTCCAAGGACTCTTATTCTGAAAACCCACTACAAACACTCTCTGAGGACTCTTATTCTGAAAAACCAGTACAAACACACTTAGGGGACTTCTATTGTGAAAACCTTCACTACAAACATCAGAGGACTCTTATTCTGAAAACCCACTACAGAACAGTCCAAGGACTCTTATTCTGAAAACTCACTACAAACTCTCTGAGGACTCTTATTCTGAAACCACTACAAACACACTTAGGACTCTATTCTGAAAACACCACTACAAACACATTCAGAGGACTCTTATTCTGAAAACCCACTACAGAAACAGTCCAAGGACTCCTATTCTGAAAACCCACTACAAACACAGTCTGAGGATTCTTATTCTGAAAACCTTCTACTACACAGTCAGGACTCTTATTCTGAAAACCCACTACAGAAACAGTCCAAGGACTCTTATTCTGAAAACCCACTACAAACACAGTCTGAGGACTCTTATTGTGAAAACATTGAACCGTTAATACACTTTGAGGAGTCTGAAGTGATGGATCCAGACTCCTGAGAACTGAACCTAGTCTGAACATGGAGAGAAGGAGGAAGAGCAGCAGCAGGAAGAGGAGGCAAGAGGAGTCCTGCTGTGAGGAGGTTGGTGGAGGAAGAACTGCAGATCGTCAGACTGAAGGTACAAACCTGTTTCTCCTCCTCACTGTCATTCTTGAAAACATCATCTTTCTGTTCTCATTTATCTTCTCCTCCTCTAATTGGCTGAATTACTCCTCCTCCCTTTGTTGTCCCTCCTCCTCCACCAGTTCATTTCTCACACTCACGTGTTCGAACCATAAACTGTGAATAAAGATGGAACATTTATCTCCACTTCCTCAAATAATTCAAAATATCACTAATACGAACGCTGCCATCTTTTGGGGACGATGCTGTGGCAGATCAAGGAATGGAGCTGCCCATCTGCTAACATGGAGGAGGTGGGGTTTATGACCTGTGGTGTAGCCAGTCTCCTGCGATCCAGATGACTTGGCTTCACTTTGGGAGAGCTGTCATGTGTCCCACCATCTTTATTTACAGTCTATGAATCTGACACTTTTCTCAAATGCCCCCGTGTGGATGATCGTTTCATTAAGACACTGTGTGTGTGTGTGTGTGTGTGTGTGTCCTCTCCACAGGTCTCAGCACTGAGTTGTCTTCTGTCCATTCAGCTGATTCCAGTCCAACAGAACCACAACAACCAGCTGTCTGTTCACAGACGACTGGTCCAACTGTGGACACTGTCCCAGGACAGTCCACCCTCTCCTGTCCATCGCCTCAGTCCAGCTTCTACAGTGTGCTGCTGAGCTCTGGAGCTCTGTGTCTGCCTGGTGAGACAAACACTGACCTCATTTAGACATCATCTAAACCAGTTAATACCAGACTTAATATTACTGAACTAGATTAGAACAATCAGACTGTTTCAGTGTTTTATAAAGAAGAGTTGTTATGCAGCTGATACCTAAACACGAGCCCCATGAGTTTCATGTCTGTAAAAAACACTATAACATGAAGTACCATGACTCATTAAAACGTGATGATGATGATTTTTTCTCCTCGTCTCCTGCAGGAACCAGAGACAGAAGTGGACGAGCTCTTCTCACCGCCTCAACCAGCAGCTCCATGTGGTCGAACCCTGATTGCGAGCGGGCTGACCTGCTCCGCCTCCTGCTCTATTACACCTCCACCCTCAGGTAGGGACCGCACCTAGTTCTCAGTTCAACCTCAGGTCACTCTACTGTTGTCTCCCTCTGATGTCATTTCCTGTGCCGAGCAGGAAGGAGGTGCGAGCGTTGGGGGTGACGGTGCTTGTGGACGCCCGCAGAGCAGCTCCTGTCCCCGCCCTCTTCTCTGCCCTCATGTCCCTGCAGGTGAGTCGCCTGTAGTCGTGTTTACCTGTAGTTATTTACTTTGACTGAACTCAACATAAAAAAACTGACATTTCAACAAAATGTGAATCGACTGTGTGTTTGTGCAGGAGAACACACCAGGCTCCATCCACAGTGTGTTACTGCTGGTCAGCAGAGACTCCTCCTTGGTCCGTCTGGACAGAGCCGTGATCACACAGGTAACTTTGACACATGAGCTCAGTCACACACGTGATCTGTGATGAGACTGATCCTTGTTCACTTTACCTTTGGTTTGTTCTTTAACAACGAGACAACCGACATATCTGTGGGTGGATGTGGATGAAGGATTGTTGTCGTCATTTTAAATGGATTTGATCAGAACCTTTAACCCAGAGAAGCTGCAGTTAAGACTGCAATGACGGCAACTATTCCCATGATCCCACACAGCATCACCGTGTCTATAAACTCTGTCCGTTATGGTTTTAATAGACAGGCCGCTAGTGGCAGGAAGTGATGTTGCTGTGTCGTGTTTACACTGAAATCAGGTTTGTCATTTACATGATGTTTCACAAATCAGGTGGAGGTGTTGCATTCTCTGAAGTCTCTTCAGAAGCACGTGGAGCTCCAGCAGCTTCCTACAGAGTTCGGAGGCTCCTTCAGCTTCAGTCAGCGCAGCTGGCTCTGCTTCAGATCGGTCAGTACACACGTCAACACGTCAGGGGACAGGCAGCCTCACCTAGTGGAGACAAGGCAGCTCTCATCTCTTGTTTTATTTGAAAGCGTTTTCACACTTCACCTCCACAGACTGTGTGTGTCCTGATCAGTGTCACCAAGAACGTCATTGATCAATTGATCAGTAACTGTTTAAAAAATTAATGAATTCAGTTTTATATTCAGCTTCATCTAAGAGAGATATATTATTGTTTAGATGATTTTATTTATGTATGTGCCATCGTTTGTCTCATTAGTGAAAAGGTTTCTCTCTTTTTATTTCCTGTTTCCGTCAGAGAGTGGAGCAGCTGACCAATCAGTGTGAGGACGTCATCAAGCTGCTGCAGAAAACCATCAATACCCTGGAGAACACACCTCTCCCTGCTGCTGCTCAGGTAACACACACACACACACACACACACACACACACATTCAGTGATGTTATGACCTCATCAGTTCAAATGTAAAACTTTTAATTGCATCTCTCAGTTTGACTGAGTGGGACTCTACACTAGAGTCATCTGGTTACCACGGTAACTCAAACCAGCAGTGTGTTGTATGTGTCCTCTGTAACCTCCTCTCTCTCTTTCCCAGGATGCCGAGTTGCTGCTGTCCCGCTGCAAAGCGGTGATGTGTAGTGTCCTTGAAGATGGCCGATTGGTCCGGTTACAGCAGGAGGGCGGGGCCTCTCTGTCGCGGCTCCGCAGAGAGGAGAGCGTTATCAGCGCGACAGAGGATTATAGGGCGGAAGTGGAGACGGTGTCCTCTCTGTACGATCAGGTGGACGAGCTGCTTCACCGCCTCGTCACGCTGTCCAACTCCAGGACGCAGCAGCTGAGCTTCATCCTGGACTTCAGGAGTCTGGAGCAGGGCTTCAGCGAGGTCCGTGTGAGCACGCTCAGTTCACACCCTCCACTCACACACTGATCATGTTAATGTGATTAATGTGAACAGGACTTTAAATCTGTAAACATCACAAATACAAAAGTTGTGATCAGTGAAAACAAAGATTGTCTCCCGGTGAGATGCATCACTCTTTATTTATTAAGGCCCAGATCTGTGTTCTGAGTCTTCATCAGTCTGTCCAGCAGAGGGTGCTAATTACATGACTTGATTTCAGTACATGTGAGAACTATCACAGTCTGTTATGATCTGTTTCAGTCACTTTAATGATCCACAGTTCGACACCTCAGACACTGACGAGGTGAATGACTGACACGTTTACCTGTGTGATGCGTTCAGGTGAGCTCCTGGCTGCAGGACGAAGGAGAACCTCGTCTGAAGAATCTGAATGAACCTGAAGATTCTCTGGAGCTGCTCAAAAAGAAACAGACGGACTTCAAGAACCTCAACACAACCGCTCATGTACGACACACACGCTTGTACAGTGGTGTTGTCCGTGAAGAATCGTCTTGTGCGCTGACCTTGTCCTGTCTCTGCAGGGTTACTGTAAACGGGGAGAGGCGTTGTTGAGTCGTCTGGAGCTCTGGGGAAACATGTCGTCAGCGGACCTCAACATTTACAAGGTCAAAATTCACTCTTTCTGGGCTCAGCTTCAGGATTTCTCTCAGCGGATCAACGCCACTGAACAGACCATCGAGCGCGCCGTTCGACTCTTCAGCTTCTTGGACCAGGTACGGCTGATAATGTCACACCTCATCAATGGCCTCATCACTAACGTTTCTGCAGCAGGAAGTAAACACACTGCAAGACTTCAGCTGAGGGTAGAGAGTGGAAAGGGGGAGGAAATATGACAATAATGGTCAAAGTAAGAAAGTAAGAAGTGTCAGAGGACAAAGAGGAGCCATTGGGTCAGGGCAGAATTATTGATTTTATTTTTCTTTTGTCTTGTCCTTTCTCTTTCTCACTCCTCTTCAGCTAACTTCACAATATTTGCCTCCAAATTATCAGTCTTCTACTGTTTCTGCTGCTGTTTCTGCTGCTTCTTCTAAAGATCTTTTAACCCATCAAGACTTAAGGGGCAGAATAAAAACGCACTCTTTGGTGTTGTTTAAAAACACATCAAACCTGAGGGTTTTCTGAAGAGCTGTCAACCACAACAGCTCATGGAACTCATTGAAAAACAGATGTAGTGTTGTTCTGTGTCACCTGAGCTGAGTGAAGACGAGATGTTTTAGATGAAGTAGTTTTGTGAATTCAGAAGCAGCTGTTTGCCCCCCCCTCCCCCCCATCCCCATATCGTCCCTCCTACAGGTGAAGCTGACAGCGTGTATTGAGGCCAGATGGGGCGGGGAGAGTGTCCATATAGTTTTGTATACTAGACTCAGGGCGCGTGTGTGTGTGTGTGTGTGTGTGTGTGTGTGCTGTGTGTGTGTGTGTGTGTGTGTGTGTGTGTGTGTGTGTGTGTGTGTGTGGGTGTGTGTGTGTGTGTCAGGTAAATATCGTCGACAGTGTATCAGAGTGGAAACTTCATAATAAACTACAGTCACTTCACTGCAAAAGGTCAACACACACAGACATATACAAGCAGAAACGCATACATATATATATATATATATATATATAATATATATACATATATATATATATATATATATACATATAGCACACACATATACACAGTGTGAGACAGTGTCTGCTGTAAACCTTGTGTCTCCACATCATGGATTTATTTTTCAGGACAACTGAAGCTTCTCCAAACATGACACATGCATGTGAATTAATGTTTACAGAGTGAGTGTGTGTTGGTGTGTGTGTGTGTGTGTGAGAGAGAGAGTGTGTGTTGGAGTGTTGGTGTATGTGTGTGTTGGAGAGTGGGTGTGTGTGTGTTGGTGTGTTGGTGTATGTGTGTGTTGGAGAGTGGGTGTGTGTGTGTGTTGGAGAGTGGGTGTGTGTGTGTGTGTTGGAGAGTGGGTGTGTGTGTGTGTTGGTGTGTTGGTGTATGTGTGTGTTGGAGAGTGGGTGTGTGTGTGTAGTCCAGGTATTACTCCAGTGCCAAGTTTTCCCTTCTTCCCCTTTTCACTCCTTTCACAACGTCTTTGTTGCCGGGGTGACACCCCCCCATTCCTTCTCTTGGGACCGCCGCCATCTGCCATTCCAGCCTTGTGAATGTGGTGGTGGGGGGTGGTGTGTGTGTGTGTCTGTGTGTGTCTGTGTGTGTCTGTGTGTGTGTGTGGTCAGGATGCCGCTCTTTGCTCAGTTCAGTCAGGCTGCAGCTCTTCACCAAGACACAGAGGTACGCTCTCCAGATTATCTTACTCACGTTCCACACAGACGCAGTTTAATAGTCGTGCAGCTCGTGTACAGTTGTGTTGTCAGTGTGTGTATGTTGCAGCTATTCAGTAGTTTAAGAAGGCAAGTGTTTGACTCCAGAAAGATCTTTGGTTTGAGATGCTCCACTCAGCTCTCACTGTGTGTGTGTTTGTGTGTGTTTGTGTTCGTGTGTGCGTGCTCCATGTTTTTAAGTGCTACTGAAAGAGGCGTGGAAGTTGAAACACTTCTACAGAGTGAAGACATTTCGGTGAATATTCGGAAGATCCATGGTTTTCTGTTGTGTTTCAGTTGATGTCAATCTGTGAATTTATAATCCTTCTGATATCTACGGAACCCGTTTTAGTTCGTCGTCGTCATGTTCCTCGTCTTTTTTTTTCTTGTCTTTATCAGTGCTCATCTCGTCGTGTTGTCCTCCACCTGTAGATCAGTTTAATAAAGTGAAACCTTTGACAGGAAGTTGTAAAATGTTAAACCAATACCATTAGAAAAGCTTCTCTCTATCTGCCAGTGGTGAGAACGTTTATGTTGGTGACACCAGCGCCATCCTGTGGAGGCTCAGATCACGCTTGCCTACTCAGAGGCTGCGGTGACTACAGGTCGTACCTCCGATGGAGGCGGAGACTCAGTCCAAGACTGACTCAGGAGGCTGACTCCACCCACACTCAAACTCATCACTGTTTCTATGGTACGACTGGGCATCCTCACTACTTCTGGACTTTTCCAGCATCTAAATCAGAGTCCGGACTCGTATTAGTTTGAAAACTCTGGGGTTGTGTTTTAGTCTGGACGAACAGAAACTGAGACTGTAAACGATATCGCAGACGCTCACGTTCACTAACTGATTGGTTCTTATCGGTCAATGACTCGACTACCGGGGAAAGCATTGCTAACACATTACGGTTACACCTCGTTCGATGTTCCTCGTTCGTAGTATTTTCAGTAACTAAGCAACCAACGGCTGAGTCCACAATCTGCTGCCTTGTTTTCAGGTGGTGACATCATACAGTGAGATTCAACTTCATGTGTTTTTGCTTCATGTGTGATTCTTCAGTCAGTGTCATGTATGTTGTGTTGCATGTTTCTGTGATGTTTTTCATGTCTGAGTCATGAACTGAGCTGATCTCCTTCAATAGGACTTTGTGGTGATGTTGTGTGTTTGTGTGACACTCCTAGTGTCTCAGGTTTATGTTTACGTTCAGTGATCAGCTGATCAGGACTCAGGACGTCTGGTTGTCTTCCTGCTGTGTGTATGTGTGTGTTTGTGTGTTTTCTGAGGTCAGACAGTGAAGAACAGTTTGTGTTTCAACAGTAACGGCTGAAGCTGATCTCAGATACACGTTCAGGTCCTCATCAGTTTGAGCAACGGTCACATCCACAAAGGTGTCAGCCCTTACCACCACAACCTCTCTTGACATCTTTGTCAGTGTCTTCTTCGTGTGTGGCTCCGCTTCTTCATCCCAAGATTTTTGTTTTTGCGTCCGTTGCATTTTAGAAGCGTCAGTCTGCAGAAACTCTGGAGTCTCTCCCTCAGACATCTGCGTTCCCACATACACCTGCTTCTGAGAAATGCTGGGGTGTCTCCGGAGTTCAGTGCTATCTGAAAGCAGCTTATTGTGAAAAGAAATCATTATGTGTTTATATTGTGGCCACTAACAAATCATCTTATGGTCACTGAGAAGAGTAAGAATAAGAAACTGCAGAGGTCAGAGGTCGTCAGCTGAGTAGGAGATCCTTCATATGTGGCCCAGGACACCGAGAAAATCACGAGACCACGTGTCTCAGAAACCTCCAAATGTGTGAGTGTCATTCAGACCTGAACTTAGAGCTGCACACGCGTGATCAGATCCAGTGTGGAGACAGATCTTACAGGTTTACATTAAACAGCCAGAGGGGTCTACGATCTGTCAGTGGAAAGGATCTTTGTGTGGACTGTCTGTAGTTCTGTCTCATCTGCAGAGACTCATCAGGACGTCCTGATGTCAGATTCATCAGAACGTGTCGTGGTGAACCAGGGAGAGACAGGGAGACAGACAGGGAGACACACAGGGAGACAAACTCTGCTGATGAGACAATTAAACAACAACAAACACTGATAGAAGGTAACGACTCAGCACTTTAAAGAACCAGGATGTTCTCAGCTGTCAGACTCTCTGATTGGTGCAGTTTGATCCAATCAGAAGTTCTGAATCCAAAGCTCCTTTCAGACCTGAACTGAAGTCCAGACATGTTACTGAAATGTTCTGGAGGTTCTATATGTGAGAACACAAAATCCTCAGGGTCAGTCAGTCTGGATATTCTCAGTTTTTCCTGCCAGCCCCCGAGTGAAGACTTCAGAAAACCTCAGAGTGAGTTCGTGTGAGAGTACGACAGGAAGTTCTCTGGAGAATTCACTGAGAGCGAGTGGACGTGTTGATGTTTCTGACACGTGACGGACGTGAAAGAGGGGTTGGTTGAAAAAGAGGACATGTCTTCATACGTGTAGAAGACGAAGACGTCCACTTGGAAACACAAGGAGGTTCCAGATCTTTTGGTGATGAGGGCCGACGCCGGTGTGGATGAGCTGTAAACAACAACACTGATCTTTCCACAGCAGAGTTTATACGTCATGTCCGGCCTCCTGCTGCTCTACAGGCTCCGCCCCTGCTGCTCTACAGGCTCCGCCCCTCGCCTGGATGTCCCCACATGTTCCTGTTGGTGTGAACGAGTCGGACCCGGAACAATCTTGTGAAAGACAAACTCCAGAAAATGTCCAGACATGATTTTCTGGACATTTCTTGGTCTCTGAGGAGGAGTGAGAAAGATCAACTGAGTCAGTCAACATGTTGGTGTGTTTCAGTGACTCCTCCTCCTCCTCGTCCTCCTCTGAAGAGGGAGAACCCCCCCCCCCCTCTCTTTTATCTGGTTTTTGAGGGTTTGGGCCTCCCTCCCTCCTCCCTCCTCTCTGGTTGACTGGCTCCAGGAGTCCTGCAGAGACACTGTCCCCAAAACCAGAGCCTGTCTGCCCCGGGTCAGCCCCCCCCCCCCCCCCCCCCCCCCCCCCCCCCCCCCCCCCCCCCCCCCCCCCCCCCCCCCCCCCACCCCCCCCCCCCCCCCCCCCCCCCCCCCCCCCCCCCCACCTCCACTGTCTCTGCAGCACAATACAACCACATTATTTGAGTTAGAGTCAAACATCTCTTCTTCTGTTGGACACATGAAGAGTAGAAACATTTTGTGTTGAATCTTTTTCATCTCATCTGGTGAAATCCTCCAACATTCACATCATCTCCTCTGAGACGGAGCAGAAACAAACTAAATGTCAAAGGAACAGACGACATCGTTTTGTTCTGTGTTGTTATGACCGGAAAAATGTTAGCCTAGCTTTTGTTTAAGTTGTTTGTTGTTCCAGACTCTTTCTGCTGGGTGGTATCTCACTTCTTCATCAGCCTGTCCATCCTCCTCCTCATCACATGATTGACAGCTGAGTGTTTGTCCCCACCCCTCATCTCTACCAGCTCCTAACACACACACACACACACACACACACACACACACACACACACACACACACACACACACACGAGTGCTCCTCAAACTGATTAGCTTACTGATGTGTCCTGATCACTGCAGCAGCTCAGTTCCCACACACACACAGAGATGACCCAGTTACCTACCGTATGAGAGAGAGAGTGTGTGTGTGTGTGTGTGTGTTTGTGTGTGTGTGTGTGTGTGTGTGTGTGTGTGTGTGTGTGTGTGTGTGTGTGTGTGTGTGTGTGTGTGTGTGTGTGTGTGTGTGTGTGGTCTGAATTTGATGATAGGAGAAACCAGAGCTCAGATGCCAAATAACTGATAACAAATTATGCCATTTATGTATATTTAGTCTTTTTTTGTTTGGTCGCCACCAGGGGGCGATCACAGTGATTAGGGATCTGACCGTCCCTCCACCAAACTAATCCTCTCCAGGTCTTTTAAAGTTCTGAACACTGTGTGTGTGTGTGTGTGTGTGTGTGTGTGTGTGTGTGTGTGTGTGTGTGTGTGTGTGTGTGTGTGTGTGTGTGTGTGTGTGTGTGTGTGTGTGTGTGTGTGTGTGTGTGTGTGTGTGTGAGAGAGTCGTCTGTCAGGAGGGTGAAGAGGAGGCGGCCTCCTCTTTTATGTAGAACACACACATCCTCCCTTCCCCCTCCGTTCAACCCTCACAAAGAGGAGGTCAGAGGTCGGCTTCTTGGCGGCGGTTTCAAACACACGCACTTCAAAGGCCGATGTCATTCCCTTACCCCCCCCCCCCCCCCCCCCCCCCCCCCCCCCCCACCCCCCCCCCCCCCCCCCCCCCCTCGTCAGTGCTCGTCTATTTATTAATTGCGTGTGCGTAAGGTTGTGTGTGGAACAGACTCACCTGAGCCTGTTTGTTCTCATTACGTCATTACATCAGGGGTCAGAGGTCAACCTCACTGTGATGTCATGTGACCTGTAGCTGCCACCTCTCTCTCCGCAGGCCTATGGCTGGGCGCTGGAGGGTATGCGTCATCTAGCCGGCATCAGTATGGAGGAGTGCACCCTGCCAGACAAATGCCAGGCTGTGATTGGCTGCCTAGAGGACTACCACAGTCTGCACCCACCAATCCCAGACTCCCATTTTCAGGAGATGAAGGCGGCGGCGGGTGAGCTGCGGGGCGAGCGAGGCCTCCGTCAGTGGAGCTTCGCCTGGTCCAAGTGTCAGGAGACTAAGAAGGTGTTTGACAGGAAGATGGAGTCGGCGATCAGGACACGAGACTCCGCCCAGAGACGTTGCTCTGACCCCGCCCCTATTAGAAGCTCCACCTCCTCCAGGAAGACGCCATCAGGACTCCGAAGGGTCTCCGAGACCTCCTGCCCCATAGAGGACGCCAACACCTCCTCACCTTCTCGTAACGCCTCCATCCTGCTCCCCCTCACCTCCTCACCCATCACCTCCACCCCCCAGCACACACCGCTCCTCCAGCGTCTGTTCCGCAGCAGCTCCTCGGACGTGTCTTCAGTCCGGGTGGATGTCTGCTCCTCCAGTCCCAGCCTCCCCCGCCTCGACTCCCCCTCCCCTTCTTCCTCCTCCTCCTCCTCTTTCTCCGGCAGGCGGCAGCATCTTAGGAAAACTCAGAGCTTCGACTGCCCCTCCACCCCCGAGGCGTTGCGGTACGGACCATGTCCTCGCACCCACAGCGAGCCGGTACGCAGAGGAAACACCGGCGTGTTCATCCGCGGCCTGGAGGTCAGCAGCTCCGAGGCGGCCGACCACACGCTCTGCCCCAGGACGCCTGCTCACAGCTGGGCAGGACAGGGACACAGCCCCGGGACGCCCGGGACGCCCGGCACCCCGAGAACCATCGGCAGCCCCGCAGCTGACCCCCGACCCAGGGGAAGGTGGGTTATCTGCAGCAGGTGGAGGAAGTTACTTCACAATAAAAGTCTGTGAACATCTACGACTGACGACAAGAATTTAGTCAGTGAACTTACCGAATAAATAATAATAAGATCAAATAATAATACATTTTCCATGACAATGTGCAGCAGGAGAAATAAAGTGTGTTTGACGTATTGTTCCTCTGGTGTCCGTGCAGTAAGCTGCGTCACATCGTGGAGGAAATGATCACCACGGAGCAGGAGTACGTGCGCTCGCTGCAATACATCATCCATCACTACTTCCCTGAGATGGACCGCGTCGACCTTCCTCAGGACCTGAGGGGGAAACGATCCGTCGTCTTCGGGAACCTGGAGAAACTTCTGGACTTTCACAGTCAGTTCTTCCTCCGAGAGCTGGAGTCCTGCTGGAAACATCCGCTCAGAGTCCCTCACTGCTTCCTCCGACACGTAGGTCGCTCAGCACGCCGACACATTCTCCTTATGGATTATTAGAATGATTAATGTGTAACAACACAGAGAAGCTGCATCTGATCAAACAGGTGTGTGTGTGTGTGTGTGTGTGTGTATGTGTGTGTGTGTGTGTGTGTGTGTGTGTGTGTGTGTGTGTGTGTGTGTGTGTGTGTGTGTGTGTGTGTGTGTGTGTGTGTGTGTGTCTCTCAGCTCATCCATATGTTGTTGTCGTTCACAGCAGGAACAGTTCGGTCTCTACGCTCTTTACAGTAAAAACAAACCTAAGTCTGACACTCTGCTGTCCAACCACGGAAACTCCTTCTTCAGGGTGAGAACTCACACCATGACCTTTGACCTCTGGCGTTGGATGACTCCCTCTGACTGACCTCTGACCTTTTCTCTTCCGCCCAGAGGAAACAGGTGGAGCTGGGCGATAAGATGGACCTGTCGTCCTACCTGTTGAAGCCCATTCAGAGGATGAGTAAATACGCTCTGCTGCTCACCGACCTCATCAAGGAGGTGGGCGTGGCTCAGGAGGCGGAGCTTGTCGCCCTGCAGGACGCCACCAACATGGTCAAGTTTCAGCTTCGCCACGGCAACGACCTGCTGGCAATGGACGCCATCCGAGAATGTGACGTAAGTAAAGGTCAGAGGTCAAAGGTCTCTGGTCAGAGTCCGACCTGAACACCTGACTCAGTGTGACATCACTTCCTGATGATGACATCAGAGATGATGATAATTAGAAATCAGACTCTGCAGAACTTCATGTAGAATCTTGATGTTTTAAGTTTCCTTCAGTGTCACGTGATCCAGTGAAAACCGTCTGTAAATCACAAACTGGAGCTGGTCACAGTCACTTCAGCTGCTTTTATTTTGAAACTCTGACTGAGCATCATTGCAGGTGAACCTGAAGGAGCAGGGTCAGCTGGTCCGTCAGGACGAGTTCACCATCTGGAGCGGCAGGAGGAAATGTCAGCGCCACATCTTCCTGTTCGATGAGTTGGTTCTCTTCAGTAAACCCAAGAAGATGGAGGGAGGTCTGGACGTGTTCATCTACAAACACTCCTTCAAGGTAACCAGCACGGAGCGAGTCGCTACGACGTGGTCTCTGATGACAGTCTGAGCTGAAAACACCTGTTTGTCCTTCAGACCGCAGACGTGGGTCTGACCGAGTCGACGGGGGACAGCGGGCTTCGGTTTGAGATCTGGTTCAGGAGGAGGACGTCCAAGAATCAGAAGTTCATCCTTCAGGCTGCGACGCCTGACGTCAAACACGCCTGGACCGGGGACATCGCCCGAATCCTGTGGACGCAGGCCAACAAGAACAAAGGTACAGAGAGAGGGGCGTTCATCGTGCTCTGTGATGTCATCATGTGAGGACTGTGATGGTGATCTGTGTGTGTCTGTGTGTGTGTCTGTGTGTCTGTGTGTGTGCAGAGATGCGTCTGAAGGAGATGGTGTCGATGGGAGTTGGTAACAAACCGTTTCTGGACATAAAGCCGAGCGACGCCGCCATCAGTGACCGAGCTGTTCACTACATCATGAAGAGCCGAGGTAACGACACACACACACACACACACACACACACACACACACACACACACACACACACACACACACACACACAACTCAATGTCCACGACAGTTTCTATAAAGCTTCATGTTTTACCAGACAGACGTAAATATGAGGAATCCAACGTGTGACGTCTGATTCACTGGAGAACCCGAGCAACAAGTTTTATTTTAAGTTTGAGAGGATCCATCAGTCGTTGATACAGTTGTTAAATATTGTAATGATCAGTAGAAGCTGATCACTGATCAGTAAACATATTGACGTGTGTTCAGGTGCCAGGACGAGGGCGTCCATCGCCGTCTCCGTCTTCGACCACTCTAACCCTTTTAAGCGAGGAGTGGTGACCTCCGACCCCTCGACCTCGGGGCCTTCGTCCTCCAGTCTGCTGGGGCCGCTCAACCTGCACATGTTCAGGTGCGACACACACCTGATGTTTAGTTTGAATTCAAACTTTATCGATGTCACACGTTTCCTTTACACGCCTCCTGCCCCCTCAGCCAAAACGTGCCCCCCTCCCATGCTGCTGACGGCTCCTTCATCACTTCCTGTATCGAGGAAGACGAGCAGGAGCACGAGACGAGCAGTCAGCCCTCCATGAGTACGTACAGTGTGTCGGCCATGTTGTTCAGAGATAGTGTTTCTAACAGGAGGTATCACTCCTCACAGATTGTGTGTCTCTCTCTCTCTCAGCCACAGAGAGTTCAGGCTCGTCGTCTCGCTGCCTCTCCGGATCCACAGGCTCCGACAGCGGCTGCGTCTCCTCCCACCTCCAGGAGGCGCTGCCCGAGGAGCTGAGCCTCCCTGGCCAGCCCTCCTCTTCCTCCAACAAGCAGCACCTGAGCAGCCAGTACATTTCATCAGTGAGTGCACACACACACACACACACACACTATGACGTGATGGAAACTCTGGGTTCAGACGTTAACTGTTTATGTTCGTATTCAGAAAACTGCCGCTGTGATGGGCCCCTCCACCACCGTGTGATGCCGCTCAGCCGCAGCACTCACCTGTAAGTCTGTGTACTTCCTGTCTGACATCATCACTGTTCATCACTTCAATCTGGAGTTAAACCTGAGACCAGTCTACTGACATAAACCCAACTTTATTCATAACAGCCACATGGAACAGAAATGAATCACAATATAAAGTATAAAGTTTATGAATTGATCATGTGATTAATCTGTGTGTGTGTTTGTGTGTGTGTTTGTGTGTCTCCTGCAGGTTTGTGTTCTTCCTGCTGCAGTTTGACCGTCACTGATAAAGTTTGAATGTTTTATTTATGTTTGAAGCTTCGGTCGTTTGTTCTGTAAATACGACGTAAGATTTTCAGTTTGTGAGCTGATCCAGGGCCTGAGTGAGGGTGCGTGTGTGTGTGTGTGTGTGTGTGTGTGTGTGTGTGTGTGTGTGTGTGTGTGTGCGTGTGTGTGCGTGAACTGATCCAGGATCAGCTGGACTCTGTACATGTGTGTAAATAAACCACAGCTGAGCATCTGCTGTCACTTTTCTTACTTGAATAAACCGATGACACGTTGTTGTCATCTCACGTTCGTCATGTGTGTGTGTTCAGTGACCGACTCACGGGGGGGGGGGCTCCTTAAAAAGTATTAAAATGTCTTAAATTCACACTGGATGTGATTTAATTTCATCATGAAAACGTAGAAGAAGAAAAGGGAGTTTGGTCCTAAATTTTATTTCAAGTGATAAAAAGGTTTTAAATATTCTTATACTTATTTATAGCTTCAGTTTGATGTCACATGATCAATAATCAGATCCGTTAACGAAGCAAACAGCTGAAGGTTCTGGTTCTGTGGGATGTGGCCCCGCCCATCCCGGAGCAGCAGAAACACCCACTTCCTGTGAGCGCTGAGTGACGTCACTAGGATCTGACGCGAGAGAGACTGATACAACAGCTCCACCTGCTGGTGAAAGTTACACTGTGCACCTAGTGCAGGATTATTATTATTATTCACTGAAGGTCGCTCTCCTTCTCCTGATTGGTCCAGACAGGAGCGAGGAGGCGGAGCCACAGGACACCTTCCTCTGATTCAAAGTGAAGATCAGAGAAAGTCAAGTTTTGTTATTAGCCTCAGTTTTTCTTTTTGAACTTGTAAAGCAGCTCGTCACCGTGTTTGAAAGATGCTTTGGCTGTGGATCTGCAGCGCCACCTAGTGGGTCACAGTGGAAACAGGTGCGAGCAGGAAGGTCAGAGATTAATTGACAGATTGTGAAGTTGATAGAAAAAGTCTTTTATTTCATTTTTTGTACAATCAGTTGCAGTGACATCACAAACAGGAAGTGGAGGTCAAAGGTCACCACAGCGATGATGAGCGCAAACGTCCACAGTGATTTCTTTTCACAATTAAAGCTTCCGGAAAACTTTTCACTCCAAGAAAAACACGTAAATCTACAGATTTTTACACAAAAAATCAGGATCAATAAAAAGAAAACATTCTAACGTGTAAACATTCAGCTCCTGGATGAATTCATGTCTCAGGAAAGAATCTGCACGGATCAATACATTTTCCATTTTCAGATTTTCTGTTGATTCTCAATTTTTAGATTTGAATGAAACTGAAGCAAAAAATTATTTGAAGTAAAAGTTTTCTGTGTAAAAATCTGAGACTTTATCAGACTCAGATTTTAATGTGAAAATAAAAGTGACAATTTTCTTCAATAATATAAACATCAACACTTTTTATCATTATAAGACATTTTTGCATAGAATAGTTACCAAGTGAAAATAAAAACATTTAAACAAATTAAAAAACAAAGTTTTATAATGAAACAGAAAATAATCAGTAAAAAGAGAAAAAGCTGAAATGAAGCAGATTCTTATCGATCAGCTGATCAAACAGTTTCTAGACTTTATGATAAAAGTCTTCATTTTGAACTTTCTCTCATTTCACAGAAAAAACACTGAAGAACAAAATAAAAGTTAAAAAAATAAAATATACTTTGTTTTGTTTCTTATAAAAACATGAACGACATAAACGATGGTTATTGAAGTCAGGAGGTGAAGATTAGACTAATGTATTAGAAAAACAAAATACTGGTGAATTTTTAATGAAAGACATAAATATTAAGTGTTTTTTAAAATAATAATCAGGTTGATAGATTTTTTAATAATATTGGTCAGCTTGATTGATGTGACCTTGAATGAAAATGAGTTTGATAGAAACATCATTAAAAAATACAAAGAGCAGCAGGACGCGAGTTAATAAAGACAAGATGATTGATAATATAATAACTGATTAATAATAGAACTGGTTGATAGTTGATGAATAATAATAATAATACTGCTGCAGTGAGTCTGTAAACACGTCACACAGTTCAACACCTTATGATTTAAATTCCTTCAGTCACATGACGACAGTAAAATAAAACAGGTTGATGATGAAGATTAATCATTCCAATGTTTTATTATAATCAGTTAATCAATAACTTTGTTTCTGTATGTTTGTCCTGTGATTCGCTGGAGACCAGGTCAAACCCCGCCTCTCGCCCAATAACAGCTGTGATTGGCTCCAGCTCAACCTTCATCCCCGGCCATCAAGGGTTAAATGGCGGAGACGAATATATGATTAATTAATAACGTCATCATCATCATCATCATCGTCATGACATCGTTTGACATTTGATTCCTTCATCTTCTTCAGTACTGTCAGTCCTCGTTTCTTTTCATTATTAATTCTTCACTGTTTTCTCTTCAGTCTGTTCATTATATATGAATAAAAAATATCTAACTATTAATATGTATATTAGCATAACTCTTATTTTATAAATTTAGTTTTGTCATTGAAATAATTCAGTTAAGACATATTAAAGAAATCGTTAATGACCAGGATTATTTAACTAAAGTAAAATGGATGAAAAATTGAATCCGAGATGAAATATGATCGATAATAAATAAATGGAAATAAAATGTAAGTGTTTCAAATTTGAAATTATAAATAAATATGTTTGACTCAATTGAAATTTTTTTAACCTTTGTAACTTTTTAGTTTAGATTCTCTATTTTCCAAAAGTCATTTTGAATGATCTACTTCTAAATTTCTAAATTTTATTTTTCCTGCCGTGAACTCGTTTCAACAGTGAAACATAAAAACTGATGGAACTTCAACCCAAAGACTTTAAAAATAAATGATCATACTTTTTCATAATTTAATCAAAATTATAAATATAATTCTAAGTTTATATATGAATAAAATCTATAAAATGATTTTCTGATCCTTTAAGGCTTCGATCTTTGAAAAATAAATTCAGTGCTGAAACTTTTAAACTATGAAAGAAAATAATATTAAAACATGAAAACTTCAAACAAAGCTCTGCATCTTCATCCTCCTCCTCATCGTCACTTGGGTTCTCTTTCTTTACAAACTCTTCTTCAGAGAGAGAGCGACGAGGAGGAGGAGCCTGTTTGGTTCCTCATGTTTCCACAGTTCTGATGTTCCTCCTGCTGCAGGGGGAGGAGGAGGAGGAGGAGGAGGAGGAGGAGGAGGAGGAGGAGGAAGAGGAGGAGGAGGACGAAGGCTCCATCTACAGCAGTGAACACCTGAAGAAACTCTTTTTCGAGCGAGACTCTGTGATCTTCACTGGACCAGCGCCACCTGGTGGGTTATTGTCGTTCTATAGGAAGAAGAAGGAGTGTGAGCAGTTTGTTTAGACTCATTATTCTTCATCACTTCATATATCACAAAAATACCATAAATCATAAAACTGTCATAAAATGTGACGCCATGAAAGTTTCACAGTTGAGTAAGTTTTAAATTCAGTCACATCAGTTTGTCAGGTAAACGGGACAAAGGTCAAATTATTGTTTGTCACGTCCAGAATTAAATCCTCAGGTGAACAGAAACATGTGACTTCCTGTCTGAAGATGACGATGAAGATGAAGATGAAGACATTGTTCTTTAATGGACTCACCATCTTTCTGTTCAGTCTCATCATGATGTCTCTGGCGAGTGTGAAAAAGCCCTGAAGACATAAAAACATCAGTTTGATGCAGTTGTGTGAACGGATGTGAATCTGCTGTGTGTGTGTGTGTGTGTGTGTGTGTGTGTGTGTGTGTGTGTGTGTGTGTGTGTGTGTGTGTGTGTGTGTGTGTGTGTGTGTGGACATATAGTAAATCGTATATTAAACATGTGACTGATGAATGAAGATCAGAACTCACCTCCTCCACGTTGATGCTGGACTTTGCGCTGGTTTCTAAAAACTTGATTCCGTAATCTATCGCCAACTGAACAAGAGAAAAAGTCACGTTTGATATTTTCTTATTAAACCGTTTAACTTGTTGACGATGAATCAGCCAGTTTCTGTTATTTCTCTTAACATCAGTTTAAATCCACCTTCTCTCCTCGTTCTTTGGACACTTGTCTCTTGTCGTTCATGTCACATTTGTTTCCCAGAACCATTCGCTCCACGTCGGAGGACGCGTGCTGCAGAGTAAACACAGAGGAGCAGAGAGACACGTGAAGCTGGGGGGTTTGCTCAAGGGCACAGCAGCAGGAGGAGCTGGAATCGACCCTGAGATTAACTGTCTACAGATTTTTTAACTTTTTAAACGGACGAAATATAAATATGATAAATATATGACATTAAATATAATAAATATAAGATTAAGTTACATATAATAAATGTAATATTATACATCATGTAGATCATGTTTTCTATGAGACTCGGTGGCTTCGACCTCCAGAAAAACTACGTTAAAAATATATAAATGATCCCAAGCGATGAAATGATGTCACTTCCTCCTCACGTTTTAAAACGGACTCTTCCCATTGGCTCACTGAACTGGCCCCGCCCCCCCTCACCTCCTCAATGTTCCGGATCCAGTTCCTGATGTTGTCGAAGGATTTCTCGTTGGTGATGTCATACACCAGCATGATGCCCTGAAACACAGCGGACAGGAAGTGACATCAGAACAGGAAGTGTTTGTCTCATGTTTATAGAAACTGAACCAATCAGCTTCAGTTTGTCTGAAGATCATCACAGATTGTTCAGATGTGACTTAAACTGTGGTTAAAGTCATCAAACTCATCAGACTCATCAGATTCAGACTCATCAGATTCATCAGATTCATCAGATTCAAACTCATCAGACTCATCAAACTCATCAGAGTCATCAGATTCAG
Organism: Hippoglossus hippoglossus; assembly: GCF_009819705.1. NCBI lineage: Eukaryota > Metazoa > Chordata > Actinopteri > Pleuronectiformes > Pleuronectidae > Hippoglossus > Hippoglossus hippoglossus. The sequence goes on along the minus strand of NC_047153.1, from coordinate 1,606,941 downwards.
ACTCATCAGACTCATCAGATTCATCAGATTCAAACTCATCAGATTCAGACTCATCGATTTAAACTCATCAGACTCCTCAGACTCAGACTCATCAGACTAATCAGACTAATCAGACTCAGATTCAAACTCATCAGACTCATCAAACTCATCAGATTCAGGTTCATCAGACTCATCAAACTCATCAGATTCAGGTTCATCAGACTCATCAGACTCAAACTCATCAGACTCATCAGACTCATCAAACTCATCAGATTCAGGTTCATCAGACTCATCAGATTCAGACTCATCGATTTAAACTCATCAGACTCATCAGATTCAGACTCATCAGATTCATCAGACTCATCAGACTCAGATTCAAACTCATCAGACTCATCAGATTCAGGTTCATCAGACTCATCAGACTCATCAGATTCAAACTCATCAGACTCATCAGATTTAGACTCATCGATTTAAACTCATCAGACTCATCAGATTCAGACTCATCAGATTCATCAGACTCATCAGATTCATCAGACTCAAACTCATCAGACTCATCGAACTCATCAGATTCATCAGATTCATACTCATCAGACTCATCATCTCTGAGACATCTGGTTCTGGTGGAGAAGTAAAACCTTCAAACATAACGTCTCAGTTATGTGTATATATATATATATACACATACAGTATATATATATCTCAGTAGAATGTGTATATATGAGGTGCTGAGGAAGGGGCGTGTCTTACCATGGCTCCTCTGTAATAGGCTGTTGTGATGGTCCTGAACCTCTCCTGACCCGCCGTGTCCCTGAGGAAACAGGAAGTAGACTGTGGTCAGTTCAACCAATCAGCATCAGTGTGTGTGTGTGCGCTTGTGTTTCTATAGTTCTATAGCAAAACCATCGTTGTGAGGACATTTTGGTATTAGGGTCAGAATTAGGTTGGTGTGTGTGTGTGTGTGTGTGTGTGTGTGTGTGTGTGTGTGTGTGTGTGTGTGTGTGTGTGTGTGTGCCACACTCACCATATCTGAAGTTTGATTTTCTTTCCGTCAAAATCTATCGTCCTGATTTTAAAATCAATTCCTGAAAGAGACAGAAACGAGTGTCAGGTCACATGATGATCAATCAACCAACAGTTTCAGCTCAGTAGCGCCCCCAGTGTACAGAGTCAGTCTGCAGATGAGACTTCAGCAGGAAGTCACAAAACTCCGCCCTGCTGGAGGACTGAGGTGCGTTTGTTTTGTAGCTCTGCAAGTTACATCTGTCAGCTGAGTGGGCGTGTCTCTGCAGGAGAAACAGGAAGTCAAAATATTTTTAACAAATGACTTCCTGCTGCGAAGAGAAAAGCTCAGTTTCCTCCCTCACTCCTCCTTCACTACTCCCTCACTGCTCCTTCACTCCTCCTTCACTGCTCCCTCACTGCTCCTTCACTCCTCCTTCACTACTCCCTCACTGCTCCCTCACTGCTCCCTCACTCCTCCCTCAATGCTCCCTCACTGCTCCTTCACTCCTCCTTCACTGCTCCCTCACTGCTCCCTCACTCCTCCTTCACTGCTCCCTCACTGCTCCTTCACTCCTCCCTCACACCTCCCTCACTGCTCCCTCACTCCTCCCTCAATGCTCCCTCACTGCTCCTTCACTCCTCCCTCACACCTCCCTCACTGCTCCCTCACTCCTCCCTCACACCTCCTTCACTGCTCCCTCACTGCTCCCTCACTCCTCCCTCACACCTCCTTCACTCCTCCCTCACTGCTCCCTCACTCCTCCCTCACTGCTCCCTCACTCCTCCCTCACACCTCCTTCACTCCTCCCTCACTGCTCCCTCACTCCTCCCTCACACCTCCTTCACTGCTCCATCACTCCTCCCTCACTGCTCCCTCACTCCTCCCTCACACCTCCTTCACTGCTCCATCACTCCTCCCTCACTGCTCCCTCACACCTCCCTCACTGCTCCCTCACTCCTCCCTCACACCTCCTTCACTCCTCCCTCACACCTCCCTCACTCCTCCCTCACTGCTCCCTCACACCTCCTTCACTCCTCCCTCACTGCTCCCTCACTCCTCCCTCACTGCTCCCTCACTCCTCCCTCACACCTCCTTCACTCCTCCCTCACTGCTCCCTCACTCCTCCCTCACACCTCCTTCACTCCTCCCTCACACCTCCTTCACTCCTCCCTCACTCCTCCCTCACTCCTCCTTCACTCCTCCCTCACTGCTCCCTCACTCCTCCCTCACTCCTCCCTCACTGCTCCCTCACACCTCCTTCACTGCTCCCTCACTCCTCCTTCACTCCTCCCTCACTCCTCCCTCACTGCTCCCTCACACCTCCCTCACACCTCCTTCACTCCTCCCTCACTCCTCCCTCACTGCTCCCTCACACCTCCCTCACACCTCCTTCACTCCTCCCTCACTCCTCCCTCACACCTCCTTCACTCCTCCCTCACTCCTCCCTCACTGCTCCCTCACTCCTCCCTCACACCTCCTTCACTCCTCCCTCACTGCTCCCTCACTCCTCCCTCACTGCTCCCTCACTCCTCCCTCACTCCTCCCTCACACCTCCTTCACTGCTCCCTCACTCCTCCTTCACTCCTCCCTCACTCCTCCCTCACTGCTCCCTCACACCTCCCTCACACCTCCTTCACTCCTCCCTCACTGCTCCCTCACTCCTCCCTCACTGCTCCCTCACTCCTCCCTCACACCTCCTTCACTGCTCCCTCACTCCTCCCTCACTCCTCCCTCACTCCTCCTTCACTCCTCCCTCACTGCTCCCTCACTCCTCCCTCACTGCTCCCTCACTCCTCCCTCACACCTCCTTCACTGCTCCCTCACTCCTCCCTCACTCCTCCCTCACTCCTCCTTCACTCCTCCCTCACTGCTCCCTCACACCTCCCTCACTCCTCCCTCACTCCTCCTTCACTCCTCCCTCACTGCTCCCTCACTCCTCCCTCTATCTTCTCCTCCGTCAGACGACCTCATCAGGTCCAACATCATCATGATTCTAACGTCTCCTCTTGTTCACGTCTCAGTTGTTGTAATGTTTCATTTCTTCTGTTCAATATGAGACAAAGTGACGTCACAACTGTTTATTATTATTATTTAATTATCGAGCTTTAAATTGATTGAAGAAAAGCAGATTTTATTTGTTCTTTATTAAAACTAATGATCATTTTTACTTTAAATTAATTAATCAGTTACTGTCTCTGTTAATCATCAATGTTCTGAGTAGAGGCACAGATGATGTATCAGATTACTGCAGATGTATCAGTAACAGTTCAGGATCTACGCGGCGGCGGCGGCGGCGGCGAGTTGAAGTCCCGACAGTCGATAAGTCCCTGAGACGTCATCGCTCTGACAGCTTCAGCGCTGAGGAGAGACTTCCTGACAGGAAACGTGATGTCATGGTGAAGCAGCTCAGGTTTCCTGTCTGAGAGGGCGGCGGCTGACAGCAGCTCCCAGGTCACGGCGCCCATGTCTCCACCCACAGGAGGAATCAAGCCGCCACAGAGGAAATGACCTCACAGCTCCACAGGAAGTCACCACTTCACTGCTGCGTTCACTTCACGAGTTTTATTACAAACAATTTTCAATCTGTTGTGTTATACAGGTGAAGAGGTGAAAATGTGCTTAAGGTAAATTAACACTTAAGCTTTGGATGCTAGCATGTGTGTTTTGGGAACTCAGGGACAATTCATCTACCCCGACTTCACGGAGAAGCAGTTGTCTGACATCGCACAACAATGGCGGCGCTCATGGAGACGTAGATGCTGTAGCTGAGGCTCGTTGACCCTCTGTCGGACTATAAAAGTAAAATCAAATGTATAATAGCGTCTGTTGCCTCATGAGTCGTTTCCCTCCTCTTTGTTTCTGTATGAACGGAGGCGGCTCTGGTCACGAGGCAAATAAACATCAGCTTCTCACGGTCAGACATGTTTGTTCGCGTTTGACGTCATCACCGTGCATTGGAACGCTTGGAAGTCGGAACTCGGAAGTTTCAAGTCGGGATATCTGAGTTGTGGATAAAGCAGCATCAGTTTAGGCTAAATGCTAATATGCTAACATCAACTGCATCAGTGAAACTGGAACACACACACACACACACACACACACACACACACACACAGGTCAGCTGACCCCGCCTCCTGCTGACAGAGCGTCCTCTGTCCACAGCAGCAGAGGAAGTGGGAGCTCATTTAACTTTCATACAGACCAGCAGCTGAACTGGGAGAAATGTGACATGATGTCGCTGTGATGTCACTGTGGTGAAGCAGGCGGACGAATAACTGCAGGTCTGACAGAGCAGAAGACTCCGCCCACTCCGACACAGGTGTGACAGGTGACCCTGCAGCTGTGGAGTCAGGATCCTGACGGACCAACATGGCCGACCACTAAACTGAACCTGAACCAGGTCTGAACCTGAACCAGGTCTGAACCTTCACTCCTCACAGAAACGGTCCTCACTGAGATAGGAACTCAGCCCCTCACACACACAGGGCGGCACAGTGACAGTGTTGAGAGACGAAGACGATCTCACTTCCTGTTTCCACCAGAGACAGAGGAGCTACACACAGGAAGCACTGTGTGTGTGTCTGTGTGTGTGTGTGTGTGTGTCTCTGTGTGTGTGTGTACCTGTACATTGATCAGTCTGAGGACCTGTGACAGCTTTTAACATATTAAGAACATTTAACCCCGAAGAGGACATGAAGTCCATCAGTGACTGTATATAAAGAACATTGGGGTCAGAGTACAGTAGTGATTGTGGAGTGTATCAGGATCCCGCCCATACACGCTCTCAACCAACCAGGAGTCAGTCTCAGCTGTCAATCATGACGTCTCAGCATGATTGACACTTGAACAAAATCAGTGAGATAAAAAACTACCTGAACTGACAGAAACCATCTTTGACAAACACGTCTACTTTGATTTTGTTATTTTGGTCCATGTCCCATCTGCTAACATGGAGGAGGCGGGGCCTGCAGCCAGACACCAGGGGGGGGGCGATCCAGATGTTTTGGCTTCACCTGTGGGAGCTGACTCCATCTTTATTTACAGTGTGAGTGACTGTTCATCGATCAGCTGATCAGTCAGGACAGATGTTGGTGTCACAGTGATCAGTGTGACACAGACACACAGACACACTCACACAGACACACACACACTCACACACACACACAGACTCACACTGACTCACACTCACACAGACACACACACAGACACACACACACTCACTCACTCACCGATAGTGGAGATGAACGTGGTGTTAAACGCGTCCTCGCTGAACCGGAACAGGAGGCAGGTTTTACCGACGCCGCTGTCCCCGATCAGCAGCAGTTTGAACAGATAGTCGTACGTCTTCGCCATCCTCCCGAGTTGTCCCGGTGTTTCCGGTAACGGAGCCTCCTCACGGTGTCCGGGCCTCTGCTCGACCCCCGGCTCGGCTGGACTCTGGTTCCGGGCTGGTCTCTGGTTCCGGGCTGGTCTCCACTGACACGGACCCAGGAGCAGGAAACGGTTCCGCTTCAAGCTGACTGGAATACACCCACTACACATCCGGAACGCGACCTCTCAAAATAAAGCTCTGTACTCTGTATCTGTTATATTAACTCATTTAATCTTCATCATCACTTCATATTAACATTACATGTATCACATGTGACGATCAACTGCTATAATTTGTAATTATATCATTTAAATCATGTTTGATTCATCAATAATTTCATCTGATGCTATTTAAAAAATATATTAATGTTTAACATTAACTTTATCATAAAATACGGAAATATATTATATCACATTTAGTTTATTATGCTGTGGATGTTATTTTGTGTCGGTAACTTCCTGTATTGAGCCACTGATGAGAAAATCCAGTGTGACTGAAACACGGGCTTTTATTTCGTATGTGAGTCCACCGTTTCCGGTCTGTCATCTCGCAGCTTGGCGCAGGCAGGGGGCGTGGTGCTGTGACGTTGATTCTCGGTGTGCGCGTGTGCCTGTGAGTGAGCGTGTGTGTGTGTGTGCGTGTTATAAACCCGAATCTAATGGAAAAACTTAACGTCTTTTAAACGTTGATAAATCACACGAAACTCAGATGAATCCAAACACACAGAGAATCATAGAAGAACCAGACACTGAAGAACCTGAGTAAAGGTTAAAGGTCAAAGGTCACATCATATCATAGGGGAACATTTTGGTGCTGCCCTGACAAAGCACAGTGGAGTTAAAAAAAAACGTCCTTTTCACAAACGAACAGCCACAGGGCCTTCGAACTGTCGGTGCTCGGGCCCTCGTAAGCGAAATCAGACACAAGTTCATTTCATGAAAATGACACGAATCTTTTCCTTTATCTCTTCTTTGCTTTCTCTGAGTACGTGGACCTCCTCTATTAACTCGTTATTTCTTTCCCTCAAAAGCTCTACTTCCCTTTTCAATTGCACAACCTCTTTTTAGATCGTTAGACTTTTTCTGGCGTGTTTTAATGTGATGTTTTTTTCACATTTTTCTACAAACACTGACTTTGTTGCTCTACACGTTTACAACTGTGCCTTACTACTCCTCAAACGACTCTAATAGTCGTCACGTGCCTCAAGCGGCTGTCCGACTGACTGTACCAATGGCGTGGTGCCTTTTCTCTTACAGTAGCAGGTTGTCTCTCCGCCACCAGGGGAAGATTGCTCGGTCCCAGCTGTTTTTCTTCTGGTGATTTATATTATTCTTAACATGATCATTAAATGGACTATGTCATATAGTGATTGATTATAGTGATTTAATGACTTGTACTGTTCTTACAGTAATAAGCTGCAAACTTTTTAATTTGAAGTTCGGCAGTGCATGCCATTCACTAGAAAAATTATGATCAAAGGCAAGATCAATGCCAATTAAGATGAATGACACACCTCTGATTTTGGCTGTGTAATAGCTTTTAACATATATATATATATATATATATATATATATATATATATATATATATATATATATATATATATATATATATATATATATATATATATATATATAAAATCATACATGTAAGGAAGAAGTCGTCACTGCAGACATGGCTAATAGATCGGCCTAATGCACCTTCAAAGGAGTCATTTGCAACTAATATTTTCTGGGTTAATCACTTTTACAGTGTTCAGGCTTCTATTCCTCGAGAAAATAGAGCAAACCACTTTACAATGTTGGGATTATTATACCTTATGCGTGAAACCATTAAATGGTGTCTCTTTGGGCATTCAATAAATTTGCTGGGCACTCGGCGATACTACTTTGTATTGTGTGCGTTTAAGGATAAACGCTTCCCTTCCTATGTCCATCATGCAACACCGAACCACGCCCACTAATCACACATAACGTTCCACGCCATCAAGTGCAGACCACACGGTGAAAATTTAATGTAAATCAAATTAAAGTTGTAAGAGGCTTACTTCCTGTTGCCAGTAGGTGACGCTATCACTATCCCTACATACAGACTGACAGATCTGTTCAGGTCGGGACTCTGATCATGTGACAGAATTTTCAAACGAAGAGCAATAGGTCGGTGCTCGGGCCCTAATTATGTACATTCAGACCCCGCCCCCCCAACAAGATGACAAACATCCCCTTCATCAGCTTCAATGTTTGAAAAGCCCTTTTTATTGAAGAGTGAAGACGTTAAAGCAGCGACGCTTCATGTTTGTTGATATGAAACATCTTTTATATATAAAGCTCATATTTCTGAGTGAACCTGAACAGAGCAGCTCCACGGTAACAGGAAGTAGAAACAATAAATAAGTCAAACTGCAGCAGCGTTAAAAAAATAGTAAATATCCAGAGTGTCAGGACGACAGAGGCAGACTAAAGATATCAATATTATTATTCATGATTATTACAGGAATTACTTATTTCAGAGTTGGTCAAGTCAAACTTGTGCGTGTTTCTGAGAATGTTTCATCATGTGACTCACACAGCTTCCTGCAGAAGCCCCGCCCCCTCCACATTATCATCACAGGTACAAACAGGTGAAACCGCCAATCGCCAGCAGGGGGAGCAGGGGGAACAAGGGGCGGGGCCTGTGATGGAGCTGGTTCTGGTGGGTGGAGACTCGGGCTCCGACAGCAGCCTTACTCCAGATCCTGAACGCGTCGACAGATCTCTGACGTAAACTCGGAACACTTTGAGTTTCCTCCGAGGTCTTTAGTGAGAACCTGAGAAACAGAGAGCCTTCATCAGTCAGGTCGTCATCATCATCGTGAGTGTTTCCATAGTAACAACACTGTGGTAGACTGACTACAGGACGGGTGACAGGCCTGATGATCCTCACACAGTAGAAACAGAAACATGTGTCATGTGATCTACACGTCAATCGCATGATCATTGGTTAACGACAACTCATCTGACTCAGCACAACCTGAGCTCACTGAGAACGAATCATCAGATTCTCTCAGATTCACAACTTTCTGTTTGGAACAAATGAGATTCCTGAGATGAGTAAGCAGGTAAGTGAGCTGCAGTAAATCCAGTTAACCACAGACTCTCACCTTCTTGTCTCTGATGGTGTCGAAGCAGGCCGTCTGGATCTTGTTGCCGTAGGAGTGGAGACCCATGTGACGCAGCATCATGACGGCGCTGAGCAGCAGGGCGGTGGGGTTCGCCATGTCCAAACCGGCGATGTCAGGGGCGGTGCCGTGGACCTGAAGGACCAACACAAACGCGCTCAGATACAGATCTTGGCTCTAATGCACCACCGGCCGTCTCATCTGTTTCCTGCTCTTAAACATGAGATCATTTCTGTGGGTTTGAGCCATTACATCATCAATCGTCTCCAGTCTCATGAGTTTGTTCCATTAAACTTTATCAAAGAGAAACACACCGATTCAAATATGGCGACTCCGTTAGCGCCAATGTTCCCGCTGGGCGTGACCCCCAGTCCTCCGATCAGACCGGCACACAGGTCACTGAAACACAGACATCTCCTCCACGTTAACGTCCTCCACTCACATCCTCTGACACTTCTCAGTCTCATCCAACCAGTAAAGACTCACCTCAGAATGTCTCCGTACAGGTTCGGCATCACCAGGACGTCAAACTGGGTCGGATCCTGAACCATCTGAAAGACGAGGACGTCAGGACATCAACTCAGAGACAATGGACACTGATCCTGAACCATTTAAATTTCATCACAGAGGATGTACGTTTACTCTGCTGGTCAACAACAGATTCTGCTCCTCTTCTGTTTTCTAGTCACTCACACTTTGAGCTGATCTTTATTAAAAACCTGCTGAATTCATATTTATGTTCCTGGATAAACAGGGCGTCGCTTTTTTCTGCAACAAGGAAGTTCTAAAAAACTATGTTGTGTGATAATCTGCAGGAAGAACTTCTCTTCTGTGTGTGTGTGTGTGTGTGTGTGTGTGTGTGTGTGTGTGTGTGTGTGTGTGTGTGTGTGTGTGTGTGTGTGTGTGTGTGTGTGTGTCTGCTCGTCTCTGTCGCTCACTGTTAATCAAATGTACTCAGTTATTAATAGATGCTGTTGGATCATGGATCCTGGCTGCACGCGTCTCGTGTTGTGTGTAGCAGATGACCTACGTGCGCCCGTGTTTGAATACATTTCTCATAAACTCTGAATCAACAAACACATACGTCAGTTCTGTTCAGGTCCATCACTAAAACAATGAACGTAGAGGAAAACATGAATCGATTGTGTTCTGTCTCTGCATCGGTGCAGAGACAGAACACAAGAAATAATTGATTTCCCCACGTCTACCAAGCATGTGAACTTACATTGAGACAAACTGTGTCCAGGTACATCTCAGTGAACTTGATGTCTTTGAACGTCTCTGCAACCTCACGACACTTCCTGAGAAACAGACCATCTGACATCCGCCTGAGAGCGAGAGAGAGAGAGAGAGAGAGAGAGAGAGAGAGAGAGAGAGAGAGAGAGAGAGAGAGAGCGAGAGAGAGAGAGAGAGAGAGCGAGAGAGAGAGAGAGAGAGACTGTTACTAACACAGACACGATGAGACTCAGAACTGAAGCTGTCTTCAGCCTCCCGTGCACTGAAGCTGCCTCAGTGAGGACAGTGAACGCAGCACAGGCACATGATGTCGTCTCTGTTCTTTTGCACGTCTGAATCTAATCACTGACACATGTTGGATTTAAAAGGTCTAAGACGATCAGCTGCTGTTTGTCTCTGAAGACGTTTTCAGACGTGATCAGATCACGTGATTTTGAACTGCGGAGTCCAGTGCTGGTCTGAAAGCAGCTTTATGGACACAAACTGTCTGAGTCTTAATTCTCAGCAGTTAGGATCATTACTGACTGTCTTCTGTCCTGCATCTTCTGACGCATACGTCTTTTGTCTTGTCCCAAGTCTCCCGTCCTCTGTCCCCTGTCCCGCCTCCTGTCCTGTGTCTACTGTCCCCTTCCCTGTGTCCTTTGACCCCTAGAATATAATTAATACACTATATGTCAGTCATTTCCATCATCATCTCATTCTGCTGGAACGCGTGATTGGCTGCTGGATCTGACTCAGAGGGACTCACATGATGTTGGCCTTGTGGACGGCCGTCACGCTGCTCCTCTGGTTGTTCCTGGCGTATTCGAAGGCGTACTCAGCGATGCGTCTGCTGGCGTTCTCAGTGATCAGTTTGATGCTCTGAACCACGCCGTCCACGATCTGCAACAGCAAAGAGACAGGACGTGCTCAGATCAACACGCACCAGACGTCCCGCTTCCAACACGTCCACAGCGTTTTCAGAGCGATGTGGACGTGACGCTCACTGTGTGGACACTTCACTGAACCACAGGTCTTCAGAACTCTTACAGCTGATTGAAAGGAAACTAATTTCCTCGTATTAATGTCCATTAAATGATTTAAGCAGCTTGAACCTTTGGATTCACAGCTGAATAATAAGTTTGTGTTTATGTTTTAAATGGTTAAATACATTTGACTGTAGATTTAAATAAGTTATAGAGATGAACACTGTGGATTTTAATAGGACATTACATAAATACATTTTCCTCTGACATCACGCTTAGAGGCGGTGTTCCTGTGGAACGTGCAGTTCAACGTAGAAGATGACAGCCCCCCCCCCCCTCCAAACGTGATGTCAGAGGAAAGTGGCCACAGAGCGAGCAGAACATTTCGATGAAGGTGGGTGATGTGACAGAAGTGATGAGTGAAGAGGGGGGGGGGGGAAATCACAAAAACCAAACAGAAGGAAAATGAGGTTCATCACGGATCAATGTGAGGAACGAGTCGACTGTCAGCTGATCTGCACCCAGTTAGCTCGCTTAAGCTAAGCTAACAGTTTCTACCTGTTTCCAGCCTTTGTGCTAAGCTAGGCTAAGAGTTTCCCCCTGCTTCCAGTCTTTATGTTAAGCTCCACTGACAGTCTAGTCTCTAAAGTGGATTAAATCCAGATGTGAGCTGACAGTGAGAACTGATGCACATCAGGAGTGGGCGGGGTCAACACGTGAGGTTCAGGAAGCGTATATAGCTGAGCTGCTTCCTCCTTCTTACCCTGAGGACGAACATGAGCAGAGCGCCATCTGCAGCAGCGAGTCACCTACAGGGACACAGGTGAGGAGGGCAGGCACACCGTCATCACTACAGATTCACACCTGATCACAGCGTCATTTATCCACGAGGACGAGGGTTTGGATCCAGGATCTGCTTTAGAGCCCGACTGATTTATCAATCGGCCAAAAAACTTCCACTGATATGATCCTGATCATATCACCCGATATTCACACGATTTTCTGAGAACCTTTATTGACAGTTTCCTCTTGAACAGTTTGAACTGTAAATAACAACATGATGTTTAATTTGGGTGAACTGACCCTTAACATCTTGTTTAACTCTGACCTCTTGTCATATGACGTCTGGGCCACTCACCACGTGTTCAATGCCGCTGTACTCGCCCTCAGTGTTTTCTCTGATGGTGACCAGGTTGACATCGGTGTACGGAGTCTTGTAGCCCTCGATGGAGACGCAGGGGCGCACGTTGGCGTAGAGGTCAAAGGTCTTCCTGAGCAGCAGGTTCATGGAGGGGTGACCTGCAGCGATGGGCGTCTTCAGGGGTCCTGCAGGACAAACAGTTTCAACTGATGAGGATTGAACTAAAAACAAAAGCCCTGAAGGTCAAACACGCGGCGTCCACTGACCCTTTAGTCCGATCTTGCTCTTGTCCATCGACTCTTTAGCATCAGGAGGAATCATCCACCTCCCGCCCGGTCCTTTAATTGCCGTCACGTTGCGCTCCTCCCAACTGATCGGAGCCTGAACAAAAACACACATCAGCTGATTCTCGCACATCGGGACAAAAGAAGAGAAACGTCTCTCGTCCATCGCACTCCGATTCACTCACTTTAGCTGCCTCAAAGATCTTCATCACAGCCGCGGAGATCTCTGGTCCAATCCCGTCACCCGGAATCAGAGTGACCGTCTGCATCTGAGCAGGGAGAGAGAGAGAGACAGAGGGACGGACAGAGACAGAGACAGATCTTTGGTCAGCTGCTCATCCTGACGTCCGAATGAACAGTTTCAACTAAAACCATGGATTGTAAATAAAGATGGACGTTAGGCTGAGTACTCAAGTAACGACATTGCAAAACACACACCCACACACACAGATGAGGAGTTCAGTGTAGTCGGGTTTCACAGGGACTTCACTCAGCATGTGTGTGTGAGAGAGAGAGAGAGAGAGAGAGAGAGAGAGAGAGAGAGTGTGTGTGTGTGTGTGTGTGTGTGTGTGTCTGTATAGGGCTGACCCTGAAATACTCACCCCTCTGGAAAAGGAAGCTGAGGACAGAGCGGGTCTCCTCACCGCACCCCCCACCACCTGGGACAGCTAGAGGACACAACACGAAGGTCACTTCAACACACACAGGCCCAATAATCTCACTCACTCACTCGATCTCTCCCTCCCTCACTTTTAACCTTGTTAAAAACAGTCAATGGTTTTAACACCTCGTTCATTTGAATGTTCTTAACTTTATTTACTGGTGGAAACAGTTTGTTAACGGAGTTAATGAAGCAAACATCTCTTCGTGGTTCTGTGTGTTGGGATCACTGAATCAGTGAATGCGACACAATCTGTTTCCATCAATGAGCAGTTTACTATTATAACCAAGTCTGTGACAGACATCGTGTGTGCGCCGAACACAGCACGTGGACCCGAGCTCAGCTGTGAAGCTCGGACTTTGTTTCTCGGAGCTGTGGATCTTGTCTAAAATTTAGAATAGTCTTAAATTCATTATTTTCTAAACGCGGTTTGGTGCAGGTGTCTCAGTCCGTCCCCGCAGCCTGAGCGGCACCGGGAGCCTCCCGGTTCACCGGAGACAGGCTCCCGGTTCACCGGAGACAGGCTCCCCGGTGACAGCGGGAGGCTCCGGGACGACCAAACACCGACATGCGGATAAAGTGGAGAGTCCCGGTGAGAAGGAGGAAAGTCCCTCGGAGGTTCGACCCGCACCGACTGAAGGACACAGCTAAGCTGCTAGCTGCTTAGCTGCTAAATGCTAACAGCTGTGAATTCAGGAGTCTGAGATAAAAACACATGTTCACAGTGGAAACATCTCACAGCTCCCACTCACGCGTCCGTCCACACGCGTCTCACTGTCGTTCACCACGTGCACTCGTTCATTTCACTCAGTTTCTCACCATTGACCTCCACGCGCTGCCGGCCATTCTGCTCACTGGGACAAAGATCCTCTGACAGACACAGAGCTGCCACTCTGACAGTCTCCTCCCAGCACAACCAGGAAGCGTGTCGGATCAGATGACATCAGATGATCTCTGCAAGTGGAAATCATTCTGACAATTTAAAGGAGAAACTGAGAAATAAACACAAAACATGTATTGTTTATTTTGTTATCAACAATTTATATTTTGTTTTGTTTGTGAAAATGTGAATTTGTGAAGTAACCAGTAAATAAAGCTTTCAGATAAATGTGGTGCAGGAAAAAGTTCAATCTTTCCCTCTGAAAAGTAAAATATGAAAATATAAATAAATACTTGTGTATCTATGTGTATATGTGTATGGAGCAGGATGGGATCATATATAATAGAGGTGAGGAAGAACTTGTTATTTTCCATCGCTGGTTAAATGGATTAAAAACAAATTATTATTGACAGAGCTCAGATTTTAGTTTGTGTCATTTTGATGTTCATACACTGTCAACTTTATTTAATATTATTCATCCTAAATATTACATTCTTATGTGAAATTTAACACTGAATTAATTTTAAAATGACTGATTTTGATTCGCAGGACGTTGGTGTGATTCACCTGTGATACAATAGACGATCTTTGGTGCACAGCGGAAGTGGATGACGTCTTCACCTGCAGGCTGACGTCATTACCTTCTATCTTTTTACAATAATATTTTTGTAGGATTGTGCAATTATTTGAAATGTTTTTTATATTTTGTACATTTGTATATATTGGTGTATATCATTGTATATGTATTATCTTGTCGTGTAGCTGAGGATTCAGGGATTTGAAGCGGATCCGTTTTCAGAACCACTTCATGTTAAATCATCACAGCTCAGACTGAGAAGATACATGAATACATAAAACGATATGAAATAAAAAATATGAATCATTTTAATTTCAGCCAATTAAAGACTTTAACTTTAGGAAGATGAAATAAATAAATTTAAATCAAAGAAATTAAATGACGGGCACATCCTCTGTGCTGCCTTCAGGAGCACTCAGGAATCTTTCGTGACGCCATAAAACATGATTTTTGACCCTCTCTATTGATAAATTCAGTTTTATATATAATTGTCTGGTATGTATGATGAAGTAAATGTGACCCACGGAGGTGATTTCAGTGGGAATTCCACTTTCTTCCGTTTGAAGCAGATATTTGAATAGAAGGTTATGTTTTACGATGAGCACCTGAACGCATCAGGCTGCTCCCTGCATCTCCTCCTCTGCAGCTCAGAGTCCGAGACGACCAGGACCAGGATCATACCCGGACCACGACCAGGATCACAACAGGACGCGGACCAGGACCAGGATCACATCCGGACCAGCACCAGGATCACATCCGGACCAGGACCAGGTTCATACCCGGACCAGGATAACACCTGGAACAGGAGGATTAAACCCAGACCAGGAGGATTAAACCCAGACCAGGAGGATTAAACCCAGACCAGGAGGATTAGATCCAGACCAGGAGCGGATGTGTGAGGACCAGCTGATGGATGGTCTGAGATCAGCGGGGGGCCAGTGAGATGCAGCGGTGTGATGCAGCGGTGTGATGGGACAATTAGTCCAGCACGATGGGAAACAAACAGACAACCTTCACCGACGAGCAGCTGGAGGCTTATCAGGTGACTGCATTAGATTAGACCCAGTTTACACATATTACACTGTGTTCACACACAATACACAGACTACACACACAGATCACACCGTGTTTACATATACTACATAGATTACATAGATTACACTTTGGTTACACAGATAACACAGATTACACAGTGTTTATATATATATTACCTAGATTACACCCAGTTTACACAGATAACACAGAGTTTACACAGTTTAGACAGATTACACCGTGTTAACATATATTACATAAAATTACATAAATTACACCATGTAAACACAGATTACACAGTTTACACAGATTACATAGATTACACCGCGTTTACACAGATTACACTGTGTTCACACACAATACACAGACTACACCCAGTTACACAGATCACACCGTGTTTACATATATTACATAAAATTACATAAATTACACCATGTAAACACAGATTACACAATTCACACAGATTACACAGATTACACTGTGTTTACATATAATACACAGATTACACTGTGTTTACATATAATACACAGATTACACCGTGTTAAAGTTAGATATATTACACTGTGTTTACACAAATTACACCATGTTTACACAGATTAAACAGTTTTTATATAGATTACACAGATAACATAGATTACAATTTGAACACGGGTCAGTCCCAAAAACACAATCAAATCCATCTAATCAGAGAAACATCTAAATAACAATCTACGATTGGTCAGAGGATATAGATTAGAGATCCAAACAGATTATAACAGATTAGATTAGAGCAAATCAGATTAGAATAGGACAGAGGAGAACGGAATGGATTAGAGCAGAACAAATTACATTAGAACCTAACAGACTAGAGACCAGATTAGAACAGGACATATTCCAACAGAACAGATTAGAACAAAACAGTTTAGATTAGAACATGATAGATTAGGACAGAACAGAAGAGACCAGAGCAGATTAGCACAGATTAGAAGAGAACACAAGAGATGAGAACATTTTAGCAGAGACAGTGTCTGATTGGCTGAGCTCCAGTCTCTCGACATCCTGATGTTGACTGATGATGTGAAAGAAGACCCTCCCTGAGGATCAGCTGCTCTGTGACTCACTGTGGCTCCATCACCTCCATCTGTTTGTTTACATGTTTGTTTACATGTTTGTTTACATGTTTGTTTATAGGACTGCACCTTCTTCACCCGGAAAGAAATCCTGCGGTAAGTTATCAACATGTTCATCTCACAAATCTCACAAACACCATCACCACAGAGACGACTACATCTGTTACTGGAGGGAGGCTGATGGAGGCTGGTGGACAGAACAGGAGCTGATCACAGTCAGTTCAGATGCTTTTATTGTGACAGAACAGGAGCTGATCACAGTCAGTTCAGATGCTTTTATTGTGACAGAACAGGAGCTGATCACAGTCAGTTCAGATGCTTTTATTGTGACAGAACAGGAGCTGATCACAGTCAGTTCAGATGCTTTTATTGTGACAAAACAGGAGCTGATCACAGTCAGTTCAGATGCTTTTATTGTGACAGAACAGGAGCTGATCACAGTCAGTTCAGCTCATTTTATTTTGACAGTCTGACTCATGTAACAGTTGTATGTTGTGTCACATGATCTCTCCGTCCTCTGCAGGTTACATGGCAGATATCGTGAACTGGCTCCACACTTAGTTCCTCTGGATTACACCAACAACCCCGACATCAGAGTTCCTCTGACGCTCATCATCACTATGCCTGAGCTGAAGGTAGAGCTGTCAGTCCGCCCACAGCGCCACCTGCTGACGAGTCTGAGAGACGCATTCTGTTCACTGCTGGTGTTTCAACATGTTTTTAATTCAAACACGTTTGGTCCAATCACTGGTCTCCTCTCACATGACGACTGTTTTGAACCCAATTCATGCGTCTGCGTTGAAGCTACGTCGTAGACGTGTATCCTTCACAGAGTCCTACGCTGTACCCTGACATGCACCTCCCCAAAACTGTAACTACAGGTCGAGGCGACGCAGAGCACAAGAGCTGTGATTGGTCCTCTTGGTAGCGTCACATTTCAGCGACATATTTGAATTGAGTTGAAGGAACAAACAAGGACGACGTCTTTCTTTTCTTCGTGCGTACCGAGGACGTAGCTTCGACGCAGAAGTGTGAATTAGCCTCTACACACAACAAGACGTCAAATGTCACACAACAGTTTCAGACTCAGTCGTCACAGCATCAACGTTGTTTAAAGATCAAACACACTTGACTCTGGACATTTTCTGGCGTTTTTGTCTTTTACATATGAAGAAGCAGCAGGAGATTGTCCGGGTCCGACTCGTTCACAACAACAGTAAAATGTGGAAAACATTCAGGCGAGAGGTTTAACGCATCTACATTATTATTATCGTTACTTTTGTTGTACATGTGAACCGAGAAAATTTGTGTCAACGTTCACATGTACGACTTCACTCAGGGTCAGTGTTTATAAATGAGGCTGATTTTAGGTCAAACAGGAAGTTTATTTGATTGTTTGCCAGATTCGTACAACTTAAACAGATTTATTAATTGTTATTGTGTGTGTGTGTGTGTGTGTGTGTGTGTGTGTGTGTGTGTGTGTGTGTGTGTGTGTGTGTGTGTGTGTGTTTGCTCTGACAGGAGAATCCGTTCAGAGACAGAATCGTGGAGACGTTCTCCGAGGACGGACAGGGGAACCTGAGCTTCAATGACTTTGTGGACATGTTCTCTGCTCTGTGTGAAACGTCGCCCAGAGAACTCAAGAACATTTACGCCTTCAAGATCTACGGTAACAATCTGCACATGTTGTCTGACCGAGCGTCTCACGTCACTGTGGAAGGTCCCTCATCTTCTTCTGCCTCTTCTCCAGACTATAACAGGGACAACTTCATCTGCAAGGAGGACCTGGAGAAGACTCTGAACAAGCTGACCAAAGGAGAGCTGACGCCGGAGGAGGTGACGCTGGTGTGTGACAAAGCCATCGAGGAGGCCGACCTCGACGGAGACAGGAAACTGTCCTTTGCCGATTTCGAGAACATGATCTCGAAGGCTCCAGACTTCCTCAGGTACGAAGGTTGTTTTTCATTTGACGCTCATTTGTCGGGATCGTTATTATAAAGCTGCAGTTTTCATCAGTAACAATGTGTGTGTGTGTGTGTGTGTGTGTGTGTGTGTGTGTGTGTGTGTGTGTGTCTGTTGGGGGGGGGGGGGGGTCAGCTGAGTCCTCACCACTGAACCAACAGAGCATCTCGATCAAACTCGTTTTACTGCAGACGATTCAGCACACTTTCATTCCTCCGCCCAAACCAAGCAGAAAGAACTGAGGGGTGGGGGGTGGTGGGGGGGGTTCAGTCGTAAAACTGTCCATCATACTCAACCACAGATTAGCTGGAGACGAGGCTCTTGTTGCCATGGCAACCATGTGAGATAACGTGTGCGCTGCAGGTCACAGTCTCCTTGGTGTGTGTGTGTGTGTGTGTGTGTGTGTGTAGTGTGTGTAGTTTGTGTGTGTGTGTGTGTGTGTGTGTGTGTGTGTGTGTGTGTGTGTCATTATCTCGCAAGGGGTGGGGAGGCAGGGGGGGGGAGGCAGGGGGGGGGAGCCATTCCCTGCTGACTTTTCGGACAAGAGGGCGGAGGCTAAACATGGACAGGTCGTAACAAGAAATATAAAATATGAAATATAGTGATGTCAGCATGAACAGGTGGATTTCTAAAAAAATGATAAAAGTGAAACAGTGACTCAGTTGTTGTGACAGGGGGAGTGAGGGGCTGAGGGGGTGAGGGGGGTTAGGGGCTGAGGGGGATGAGGGGGTGAGGGGGTGAGGGGGGTTAGGGGCTGAGGGGGATGAGGGGGTGAGGGGGGTTGGGGGCTGAGGGGGATGAGGGGCTGAGGGGGATGAGGGGGTGAGAGGCTGAGGGGGTGAGGGGGGTGAGGGGGATGAGGGGGTGAGAGGCTGAGGGGGTGAGGGGGGTGAGGGGGTGAGGGGGGTTGGGGGCTGAGGGGGATGAGGGGGTGAGAGGCTGAGGGGGTGAGGGGGGTGAGGGGGTGAGGGGGGTTAGGGGGTGAGGGAGGTTGGGGGGTGAGGGGCTGAGGGAGGTGAGGGGGTGAGGGGGATGAGGGGCTGAGGGGGTGAGGGGGTGAGAGGCTGAGGGGGTGAGGGGGGTTGGGGGTGAGGGGCTGAGGGGGATGAGGGGGTGAGGGGGCTGAGGGGGTGAGGGGCTGAGGGGGGTGAGGGGGTGAGGGGCTGAGGGAGGTGAGGGGGGTTGGGGGGTGAGGGGCTGAGGGGGTGAGGGGGGTTGGGGGGTGAGGGGCTGAGGGGGATGAGGGGGTGAGGGGGCTGAGGGGGTGAGAGGCTGAGGGGGTGAGGGGGTGAGGGGGATGAGGGGATGAGGGGGTGAGGGAGGTGAGGGGGTGAGGGAGGTGAGGGGGTGAGGGGGTGAGGGGGCTGAGGGGGTGAGAGGCTGAGGGGGTGAGGGGGTGAGGGAGGTGAGGGGGGGTGAGGGGGTGAGGGAGGTGAGAGGGTGAGGGAGGTGAGGGGGGGTGAGGGGGTGAGGGAGGTGAGAGGCTGAGGGGGATGAGGAGGTGAGGGGGTGAGGGAGGTGAGGGGGTGAGGGAGGTGAGGGGGGGTGAGGGGGTGAGGGAGGTGAGAGGGTGAGGGAGGTGAGGGGGGGTGAGGGGGTGAGGGGGTGAGGGAGGTGAGGGGGGGTGAGGAGGTGAGGAGGTGAGGGGGTGAGGGAGGTGAGGGGGTGAGGGGGTGAGGGGGGCTCTGGATCTAACATCACGTGTCATCTTCTCTCTGCAGCAACTTTCACATACGAATATGATGCTACAGAGGAGAGATGCCTCACCCCCCCTCAGTGCCTGTCCTCTCTATCACCTGTGGAGAGACGTCCTCCAGACGTCCTCCAGACGTCCTTCAGCAGGAAACGAGGCCGGACTCAGGTCTGGTCTCTGGTGAATACAGATCAACAGTTTGTGCATGAAACTTTTCTCTTCGTTAAATTCTGAGCAAGGACAAGCAGATCTGATCCAGGAGAGCGTCTCTGAGGTCGGACGTCTCCTGTGGACATGTGGACACACAACAGGGCTTCTCTGACTCCAGTGCTTTGACAGAGACTTTTTGAAAAGCACACCTTTAAAGGGCAAACAGTGAAGAGCTATGCAATCTTTCCTCATGACGTGCATGTTGTAAATCGCTTGTAGCTGCAGCAACTTTCTACGCGTGGTGTCGTGAGCGTTGTGATGCACAATGACAATCATAGTAACCTGTAGATCAGCTGATGGAAGGGCTCTGTCGTCTCACCTGTAACAAACCTGATCGAACAGCTCATCAACACTGACCTTTTCTGGCTCCGCTCAAATAAAAGATTTTTCTGTGGCTTCACGACGACTCTTATCTTCTCTTACAGGAAATAAATTCTCCTGATGAAACTGAGACAAATCCTGGACTTTTATTTTACAAAGCAGGTGCGAGGAGCTGGATCCATAGAGCTGCAGTCACTCTTCTACTGTGATATTATGCTGCTCCGCTGCCTCCAGACAAACGTGTCGTGTTTCCGTCTCTGCAGACGGATCGATCTCCTCTGTCTCCTGACACGTCCATGAATTCTCAGCTTCAGTTTCACGTGAATGCGATTAGAGCCACTTCACTGTTTATATAAAGACAAAGAAACGCTCGGTGTCGTATCTGATGACATTTAAAACCTCAACACAGCTGACGATGCAATACGGAGTCCGTCCAATCATCAGGCAGCAATCACTTCAAATGCTCCAATCACAGGACACCACCTGCAGCCCGTGTGTGTGTATTTGTGTGTGTGTGTGTGTGTGTGTGTCTGTGTGTGTGTGTGTGTGTGTGTGTGTGTTTATCTTTCTTGCTTTTGTGGTGAAACAGCACAAACCTCCTGGGCCTCTGGTTTGTTGTGTTACACTCACCTCTGGTGGTCAGAGACGGGACTGTCCCAAAAATAACGAAAAGTGAAGAATAAAACAATTAAGATTCATTAAAGAGAAACAAGTATCAGGTCTTTTTGAATAAACTTGTAACTTAATGAATTTGAAGTAGAAAAATTATTTCCTGCTGAGCTGCCGAATTTGAAGAAAATACATTTTGAAGACAGCTGAACCTGAGCTGAAATAGTTGAATAGTTTGAAAAGAAAAACCTGCTGAGTCAAGTAGAGGACGAGGAAGATCAAGACTGAACCAGAGAAGCTGAGGATTGAAATGAATCAACTGAAGAAAAATTAAAAAGATTGAGCCTGAAGGACGCATCAGAAAAAGATCATCAGAATCAAAACATGGAAAGTTTGATATTTGAAACGTGATATCTTTGATAACATGACACAGCAGCAGTCGTGATATAAAACCAATCACATTTCGCTCCTTGAGGAAAAGTCTGACGTTCAGAAGACGACGTGTCGGTGGAACAAAAAGCTGCTTCACTGTGATAAGAGCTTCAGGAGCAGGGAGGTCAAAGGTCGTGAGTCAGTGGTTGTGTCTGAAATCCTCCACTAACTGTTCCCTACTTCACTATATCGTGACTTCTATATAAAGAACTATATAATGAGCTCATTGAGAAAAGAGAGAAACGCTTTCTGACACTACTCGGGTCATCTTCTCTGCTCCGGCAATGACGTCGTTGTCGCAGGATTATGATGAACAACAACAACGTGAGCCAGTGGAAAATATAAATATGGTATAAAGTCACTCGTTAGTGACAATCGATGGAAGTCTACTTTTCACAATGCATTGTGGGAAACAATGATGTTTAAAAACTTTGGTTTTGGACACAGCCAGTGTCTGTGGACACAGAGCAGGTGGCAGCGCACGGTTCCAGCTGAGCTGATGTAATGAGGTCAACAAGATGCTGGACTGTCAGCTCATGAAGAGCTGGAGAGTTTGTGATGAACTCAGTGAACCTCTGACTTCATCAAACACAGAAATACTCACTCTGTGTTTGTCAGATTTCAATTTCCTCCACATCTTGGCCTGTAGCTGTTAGCCTAGCTTAGCACAAAGACTGGAACCATGGGGAAACCTGCTCGACGAGACGTTAATGATGTCATCAAGCAGCAGCTTGGGAACCTCGAGGACACGTCAACACGTCTGTGAGAAAAAGACAGAAGTTAAACATCAGCTGTTTTCAGACATGAACTCTGGAAAATGTCCTGAAAATAGTGTCTGGACATTTTCTGGAGTTAGTGTTTCTCACGTGAAGAAGCAGCAGGAGTTGTTTTCCCACAGAGATCTGAACAATGTCAGTTATTTCCACCAGTTGGCTGAGAGCGGCCAGTGGAGCGGGGGGGGGGGGTCCTCGATGGACTCGTCTCACCTCGCTCCTGATGGAGACGACTTCCTGGGTTTATTCTGTGGTTCATCATAACTGCTGCTGGACCAGATCCACCACAGACCAGATGTGTTCTTGTGATCACGTGTGTTGTGACTGGAGCTGAACCCTGAAGCTCTGTAACAATCACACAACCCAAAGCTCAGCGTGTGATTGGTTGTCTCCAGATGTCTCACTGTGGAAGACATGGAGAGATGCTCAGGGTCAAAGGTCGCGTGGTCTCTTCTTCTGTGGTGGATGATGACGAGCGACCCTCAGGCCCCTGGCAGCAGTTCAGTCAGCGAGTAAACAAGATGAAACCACAGAAGAAGAAAAACCAAGAACAGCTGCTCCTGTGAACACACAATGACACAACATACAATACAAAACACACAACAACACACAACACAACTTACAATACACAACACACAATATTACACAACAAAACACAACAACAGCAACAACAACACAAAAGAACAACCAAACAACATTGAAAACAAAACACACAACAACACAGAACAAAAACACAATTGAACACAACAAAAAGTAATTTTCACTCTTGTCATTTTATAAACAGTTAAGATGTGTGTGTGTGTGTGTGTGTGTCTCACTTCCATTGTGTTGCATTGGGTTCAACACTTGAACACACATCATCATAATAATTAAGACAGAACATTAAAACAGCTTGAGGCCCCCTGAGGGCCCCTGAGGCCCCCTGAGGCCCCCTGAGTGCCCCTGAGGCCCCCTGAGGCCCCCTGAGGCCCCCTGAGGGCCCCTGAGTGCCCCTGAGGGTCCGGGGCCTCCACCAGCACCAACAACCACAGAGAAGTCGAAAAGTGAAAAAAGTTGAGTTTATTTCTATCAAAGAAAAAACATCTTACATATTTTTTTTTGTTGTTTTTTTACGTTTTCATACAAAATTCACAGTTTGAGTGAAAAGACGTCATAAATATTTCGGTTGAAAACAAAAAGTGAGATGATGCTTAATTCACAGACGTGAGAAACACAACACGCTCACCGAACGTGGGACAAATGTTCCAGAAACATTCATGACGCACGTTAACGAACACGTCTGAACTGTGAAAACATCTTTTTGAAAACAACGACAGTTGAAGTTTGGATTTTGTTGAATTCGTCACAGATGAACAAACAAATCATACTTTTAATCACAGACATGAAACTTCCTGAATCTGAAGAAGAAACTGGATTTCACAGAGAAACTATCGAAGAAAATGTATTTCCACAAAGCAAAAGTTCATTTTCAGACTGAAATTATTATGATTATTATTATTTGTGATGGTGCAAAAATTTGACTTAATGTTGTTTTTACATGTGACACTTGAGATAAAACAATAAAAAACTGGAAGTTACAAATATTTACATACAATGTTTTCAAACTGCTCATCGATAACATGGTGATCAGATTTAATGACCACACAGTAAAAACGTGTCTTTTATTTTAAACCACAACAGTACATGGAAATGTTTAGACGGTACAATAGGAAAATAACTCAGACCTGATTGGATGAAGCAGATCATGTGATCACTGGTTGATTGTTTTTTATTCACAGACGAGTAAAAATCAAAGATTAGCGTGAGTATAATTTGGTTGTGCAAGTATAAAACATGTCAGACCTACCGTGTACTTTTGTTTTGAAAGGATTGACTCTGCACTTCCTGTGATGCAGGAAATACGCTGGCTGATGGACAGGTCACTACAGCAGCTGGTTTCACTGAGCGCGCTTGTTTCACAGTCTCTCGCCACCCGGGAGGAGTTAGTACGCTTTGTGCACGACCCCTCCCATCGATGACCAAGATCTGCTCAGAAGTTCCATCATCAGTAATGATGATCCACTGTTTGCTCTGAATAATCGATAAATAATCATAAATAATAATAATGAAGCCTTGACGTCGACTTTAATCTCGACTTAATCCTGAGTTACACTCATGGAGGTTTGGTTCTCCGCGGCTAACGCTAAACCTTTACGTCACATGAGCACCTCCACGCTCCTCATGGGCCCCTCAAGACGACGCACACATTTGTGTTGTTGTGTTGTTGTGTTGTTGTGTTGTTGTGAAGTGGTGAAGTATTGTCACAGTTAAAGGGTCAAACTGTGGAGTTCATTCTCAGAACCAACAGGGGGCAGTGAGTCGGGGAGTTCGCTCAGATCTTAAATCTAAATCTAAGTCTTTGGTCCCGTAGGCCGATCAGATGCTAAAGGGACTCACTGTCGCCTCTTGAGGCACAAAGTGGTATTACGAGAGGAGATCGCTGGTTAGCATGCTAACTCCAGTAGAGCTAACGTGGATTTGAACTTTGTTAGAGACCATCTGAGCGGAGTCGGAGCTGTGTGTTGGGGTGGACTGGTGCACGACTGTAAACTGACAGTGTCACTGCGCTGAACACGTTTAGTGAGAAGTGACGGTAACAAGCTCAAAGTGAAGCTGAAAGTGAAAAACAAACTACATAAATAATATAAGTGTGAGATATTGTTTCCTTCAGCTTCTCGGACAGAGTCGTGTGCCGGTTTGTTTCTGCGTGAAAACGAGCTGCTGTAGCGTCAGGTCCTCGCTGCTGTAGCGTCAGGTCCTCGCTGCTGATCCCCCATCGTTCTGTGATGAAGGCACGTGACGTCAGTGCACAGTACAGGTGAAGTGTTCTCTGATCGACCTACACTGACCCTGCCCACTCGCCAGTGTCAGTACCATCCACACGGGGGCGTCACAGGGCCAGACATTACAGAAACTAAAATAAACAATGTTGGTGCATCACTATGATCCTTTCAACAGTTTGAACAACACATAGATGTACATGTTACAGCTGTGAGAAGTGGTCCTCTAGTTGTTTCTACCACAGCTACTTGAGTTTCTCCTCCTCGTTGTTGTTGTTGTTGTTGTTGTTGTTGTTGTTGTTGTTGTGGAGGCTGAGGTTCAGGTCGAAGCTCGACTGCTTCCTCAGGGTGTGCGGCACCAGCTTCTTCTTCACAAACAGTTTCTGGAGGAAGCGGTTGCTGATGCTGGAGGGGCAGTAGCTGTGGATGAAGTACATGAGCCCCACGCCGGGTCCCGCGAAGTAACGCACCTGGGGCTGTGGCGACAGCAGCGCCTGGACGATGGCGTCGACGACAGGGGTCAGGTCGGGGTTGGCGTGGCTGGCGTAGCTCTGGAACAACTCCTTGGTCTCGGTCACGTAGTCCTCGCCGTACTCCTCGAGCAGCGCTGGAGACAGACCCTGCAGCAGCTGTTTGTGCTGCTTCTCCCAGTACGCCTGGTTAATGGACTGACCTGCGGAGACAAGAGTTTCAAGTCAACACAGGGTCAAGAGTAAAATGAAAGGAGAACTGGAGAACTAGTGCCACCTACTGGTTACCTCCATGAACTGATTCCTAATATTCACTGAACAGCAGCCGATGAAACGAGCAAAAATTCATTCCGCTTTATTTTGGTGATTTTCAGAAGCTTACTTTAAAAAGTACGACATGTTGACGACCTCAAGATGTTCCTGAGGGTGTTTGTGGGTAATGTAGTTTTCCGGTCGTGTGGAGTACAAATACAGTAAAGGCTGAACCAAAGAATGAGCTGCAGGTTTTTATGTCTGATCTTCAGATATAAGACGTTTTCAGGCTGCAGCAGAACAGATGTTCCCAGAGAAACGTTTTAACTGTGGAGCAGAGAGACTTTGAATCATATTTATAATAAAACCTTTGTGTCAGTCTGTTTTTTCAGCTGATCTATATGAGCACAGATTGTTCAGCATGGTGTCAACACATTGACTCGGTGGCTCGTCGTTACAGAATTGATAACAATCTCCTCACTCATCTAACACCTGAGATCCATCCTGTTTCCTGAGATAATAAATCAACCAGCCCCAGATTCTCCCAGGGTCTTTCAGAGCGTTGTCATAGATAAACATATGTTATTATTGGAGTTTTTCCAAAGCTTCGACTGTGATCATCAGTAAAAGGATGATAATAAGCAGCCCTGTCAGCACCTTCAATAAAGTTGAATTGGTTTGGATTAAGTTGTTGTTAGAAACTTTTTCCCATTTTTCTAAACAAAGGTTTCACTCATCAACAACCACGTCAGAGCTGTGAGTGCATGTGCTGACAGGAAGCGTCTCTGGATGTGATGAAATGTTTAAAACTCTTCCTCTGTTGTGAAATCTCCGGCCGACCACAAAAATCCCACTTTCATCTCGAAGTGTCTTATCTAACACTACAAAGCTAATGTTTGAATGAGCAGCTGTGTTTGTGCTGGTCTACAGGAAACATCTGTATTTGTAGATAATTCAAAGTTAAGTAAAAGTCTGACAGTACTGACTTTGAATTAATTATTTAGATGTTTGAACTTCAACATGCGGCTCTGGTTGTGGTGTTGATATCTGTTCTTTATCTCGAGGTTATAAAGCGACTCTGATGAACAGACGTGTCCTGAACACAACTGCAGCACAGACAGAATTCTCTTTTCAAACCCGCAGCAGCAATGAAACCAGAGCAGAGGGAAACTTTTCTACTGGCTCTGCTCACGTTCATCCATCTGCTGCTGATTCAAAATCACACGTCAGCAATTTGTACTTAGTGTGTATGAAAACAGATGGTCCATCCCACATGGGGAGAATATTTTCCTCAGCAGGAGGCCGTCATCATGTTCAACATGAGACCAAACCACAAAACACCAAGAGGAGAAATGAGGATGTTCATGTTGGTGATGCTCTCAGTGTTTCTGCTGAATCCATCCAACTAACATGTGGAGGATGAGCGCAGCAGCTCTGTGCACTGAACACCTGCACCAGTGAGACTGGGTGCTACTGGTGACACAACTGGGAACGAGCCAATCATTGCTCAGCATATTAGACACGGCTAATGTCAATGGTCTGCTCCTTCGAGTCAGAGTCCAGGTTTCACCTCAACTCCTGCAGATGAGTCTCACCTGTCTTGAGGGGCAAATGGTTTGTCTGTGTGTGTCTGTGTGAGAGTGTGTGTGTGTGTGTTACCTGTCTTGTACGAGGACGGCAGGATGGTGGACACCTGAACTCCCCAGGGCTCCAGCTCGTGTCGCAGAGTGGCAATGAGGAGGTTGAGAGCTGCTTTTGACGCTCCGTACGCTGCCAGACACGGAAACGGCTGATCGCCTGAAACACATGATCACGACATCGAAGATGATGACATCATGATGACACAATGACCCTTCAACATGTGTGTTGTTGTGTGTCTGTTTTCAGGTCGAACTCCTGTTTCATTTATGTCTGAGCTCTTTTCCTCTCGACCGCATGTGAGGACAAAACCAAAGCTCTGCGAACAATCGAACATGAAATCTGCTGCTGAGCATGGTGTTTCTGTCGGGCGGGGGGGAAGCTTGTGATTGATTTGGTTGCACTCTGATGTTTTGGCGGGACGACAGCAAACATGCGGCGGAGAGACGAGCAGCAGCTCTTTGGCACTTTGGACACAGCAGTCAATTCATCTGTGGTTCCTCTGTTCTGGAACATTCAGTCAGGATTTATTACAGCATCTGTGTGTGTGTGTGTGTGTGTGTGTGTGTGTGTGTGTGTGTGTGTGTGTGTGTGTGTGAGTGTGACCCTCACCGGCGGGGCTGGAGATGGTGATGATGCGACCTTTGGCCTGTCGCAGCAGCGGCAGGAAGCTCTTGGTGACGCTCAGAGTGCCGAAGAAGTTGACCTCCATGCAGCCACGGAAGTTTGACATCAACGACAGCTCGGCGTCTCCGAAGTTCACACACACTCCAGCGTTGTTCACCAGCGCCCACAGACCTGCACAACACACACACACACACACGCACGCACACGCACACACACACACACACACACACACACACACACACACACACACACACACAAAGATCATACATCTGTCGCGTGAACTGAAGATTCACATGTTGTCGAATAACATTTAAGAAGATTT
The DNA here is from genome assembly GCF_009819705.1 of Hippoglossus hippoglossus. NCBI lineage: Eukaryota > Metazoa > Chordata > Actinopteri > Pleuronectiformes > Pleuronectidae > Hippoglossus > Hippoglossus hippoglossus. Next base: position 1,578,417 of record NC_047153.1, on the reverse strand, counting down.
CTATGGAGCTAAATTCAACAAACAAACAAAACATGTTTTACTAATTCACTTGGAAACACAGAGATTTATCACAAAACACACCTGACAAACTAATGCACTACATATTTCTAATAAATAATACTTCAGAAACAGATAGTCGTAGTATAGTACAAAAACATTCATCCCACAAGTACAAAAAAATATTTTTAAAAGTATAAAAAATATATCCCATTAAGTACAAAAAAAGATATTCTACAAGAAAAACAAAAAAAATGTCACGTGACTTTTGTCGTGATTTTTCCACCGTTGTGTCACACTGACGATTTTCTCACAAATGTCCTGAGTAATTCTCCCTCCAGGCCACAACAGCAGGTGGCGCTGTGAGCCAATTCACAGGCACCAGGAGGTCAAGGGTCAAGAGATTGAACCCGATTGAAAGACACGCGACGATCAGACACAATCAGACACAATCAGACACAATTAAACACGATTAAACACGCTCAGACACTGTGGACGAGCGGATGATGTCTCTGGCAGTGGAAGCTAAAAACACTAAAAGGCACTGAGGCAGGAGTCAAACCAGCCTCTAAATCAATCGTATGTGGTTCATGTTGAAACGGCCCAGAGCAGCAGACAAGAGACACTTTGGTGAATGGTGTTTTGTATTCGCAGACCACACCGTGGGTTTGCAAGTGAATGGCGGAGGATCAGTACAACATGTTCTGTTTGATTGTTATGTTTTGGCCTGGATTTAGCTCCATAGTGTTGACACCAGAACACACAAAACACACAATCAGTATGAGACTGGAGCTCGGCATCATCTCAACATCGCAGAGAGAAGATCAGAGACAGGAAGTCATCCAGTGAGAACTCGAACCGGACGTTAACCTGTCACATCACAGCAGCGGCAAGTTTCCTGAAAACTCATCAGAGTCACGAAATCATCATCGTCCAGCAGGTTTCACTGACGCCACGGCAACAACTCAGTGCTTCACTCAGGTACATTTATACACATATAGATGCTGCTTTACTGGAGCATGAACACAGTCACTTAAGGACAACACACCCACACACACACACCCACACACCCACACCCACACACACACACACACACACACACACAGTGAGGTCATCTGTCAGCGGCTCACCTACAATCTCTTTATCTTTTACGAGTCTCTGTGGGAGCTTTGCTTTTTATGGTGTTAATTTCCTGTCAAGAATTTAACAACCACAACACGTTTTACAAATGACCCACATTACACCAACTAACACACATACAACACACCACCATGTGATCTAGAGCCTTCAGCCACTCTGCTCTGGAACCCCCCCCCAATCAACAAACACACAAAATCATCAACACACACACACCATGTTGTGTTTTACAACATTCAGCTCAGATTTCCAGGTTCTCCTCCAGCAGCAGCGTGTGTTTGAATCCAGATGATTTAAAGGATCCATTATGTCGACGATATGAGCTAATTCATTTTACCAGAGTTCGTATATATGTGTGTGTGAGTGAGTGAGTGTGTGTGTGTGTGTGTATTTTATCATCACATTATCAAACACACACACACACACACACACACACACACACACTGTTTGTATCCTTAAATGACTTGGTCTGGGAAACTGATTTCTGTTTGTGTAACATGAGACTCCTCTCTCTCTCTCCTCTCTCTCTCTCTCTCTCTCTCTCTCACTTCACCTCCTCTCTCTCTCTCTCTGTCTCTCTCTCTCTCTCTCTCTCTCTCTCTCTCTCTCTCTCTTACTTCACCTCCTCTCTCTCACTTCACCTCCTCTCTCTCTCTCTCTCTCTCTCTCTCACTTCACCTCCTCTCTCTCTCTCCTCTCTCTCTCTCCTCTCTCTCACTTCACCTCCTCTCTCTCTCTCCTCTCTCTCTCTCCTCTCTCTCACTTCACCTCCTCTCTCTCTCTCTCTCTCTCTCTCCTCTCTCTCACTTCACCTCCTCTCTCTCTCTCTTAAATCACTTCAAGCTGTTTACACTAGTTTCTTCGTCAGCTCTGCTAATGCACTTCAGTGAGTTCTTAGAAAACTGCAGGACACAATCCAACACATACATTCCTGCACAGCTCAGAGAACAAACACACACATGCACACACACAAACACACACAGGAGGAGTCACATGTTGTGCAAAACAGAATATGAAGCTTCACTTCAGATTGTGTCTTTACAGTAAAACTGAGGATGACCATGACTTTGCCTGAAAGCTCCAACATCTCATCACATGATCAGGCCGGGGAAAAGTCCAGGTGCAACATGGGAAGAGGTAAACCTCAATGTTAGCCTAGCTTAGCACAATGACTGGAAGCAGGGGGAAACAGTTAGCCTAGCTTAGCACAAAGACTGGAAGCAGGGTGAAACAGTTAGCCTAGCTTAGCACAAAGACTGGAGGAAGAAGAAAACTGTTAGCATAGCTTAAAACGAGCGGATACATTTAGCACAGCTTATGTGTCTTTTTGGTTTTTACCTCTGAGGCCCAGTTTGGCCTTGGTGTCGAGCAGGGCCTGGTCCACCTGCTGTGGCTGGGTGATGTCCACCTGGAGGAGGGTGAGGTGGGGCGAGCAGGTCCTCTGCAGCTCTCTGGCTCCCTCTCCTGACAGATCCAACACTGTGGCAAACACTTCAAAGCCCATGGAATCGAGACACTTCGCAGTCGCCTTCCCGAACCCAGAGTCACATCCTGCAGAGACACAGAGACCGAGTCAAGACCTCAACTTCCTCTGTCCTGAACCTACACAGGAGATGTGGACTGGGACTCTGGATGTAACTCTACAGATTACACCGATCACCGGATCATTATTATAATGAAAAACTGCTCGAGTCATCGTCCACACTGAGACATGCAGGGTTCAGGTGTGAGGTGAACGTCTCTGCTGACTTTCATTATGAGTCTGATGTTTGATGAGTGGAGGTTCAGGATGTGTCTGTGCTGCTGTCGATGTCTGAACATGTTTCACACACAGATCACCTCTGACAGAGTTTCTGTCTTTGGACTCATTCTCTGTGGAACTGTCTTTTCTACCTGAGCAGATTGTTGCAGACCTGACAGGTCCTGAGTCCGGATCAGGTCTGAAACAAGTTTAAGGGTAGCAGGTCTCGGGTTGACGACACAACAATAAAACTGTTGGTTCACTCTGAGATGGATTGTCTGAGAGAATCGTGATTAGCAGCTCAACGTGCAGAGGAACATTTCACATGTTTTCCCAGAAGTTCTCAGATAACCTGAGAAACTGCCGCCGTGGGGATCTGTCATGTACCCACAGCTCCCCCGGCTTCCCAGAAGTCCCAGCACCTACAACCTGATCCCCCGCGGTACTAGCTGTTCCGTTTGTTCTTTTGTGCAGCGGGTGCCTGAAAGAGCTCTGCTGGCGAGAGCGAGGAGTCGTTGGCTCGCTGCCTCACGCCGTGTCCTTGGAGGGTTTCCAGAGTCATGTCCCGAGAAGAAAGATAGAGTGAACGCTGGCTCCAGAAATAAATACCACAGCTCCGCTCTGTTACTAAAGAATCTCACGGAGAGCTGACAGACACTCAGAGCTGGGTTTCATTGTTGTGATCATTCAGCTGATAACTGTGTGTGTGTGTGTGTGTGTTATAAACCACAAACAATCATAGTGAAACATCAACTTTTCATTTCTGTTCCTTTTATTTTGGTGGGAGGTTGTTAAGTTCACATGGCGTCCTCTTTTGTCTCCGGTATATAAAGACGACCACTGACTGCGAGTTGACTGTTTATATAGACCATCAATGACTATATTGAAACAGCCTATGACTCTAAATAAACACACGTCTCCACTTTCCAAAAATGAACCCAAAATATTTCCGATACGAAGGCCGCCATCTTGTGTTTATGATGTCATGTGCATTCAGAGTCTTTCCCGCCCATGTATGTGCTCGGCCAATCAGGCGAGTCGGTCTCATCTGTCAATCATGACGTCTCAATCCGTTTTTATATTAAATAACTAATTAAATCCAAACTGATAAGAACTAATATTTATTTAACATTTACAGGAGGAGGGTTCCTGACTTATCCTGCAGCCAGCCACCAGGGGGAGATCAAGATGATTTGGCCTCACTTTTTGGAACTGTCATGTCGTCCATCCTTATTTAGTCTGTGGCATGTTACATCATCCTACTTTTGTCATCATTACAAAAGTCAATGATACTTCCTCTTCCTGTTCCTCTTGCTCTTCTTCTTCTTCTTCTTCTTCTTCTTCTTCTTCTTCTGCAGGTCTTCAGGGTGTTGGGGTGGGGGGGGGGGGACCACACACTGTCTGACATTCTTCATCCTGTTGACCTCTCACAGCACGCCTCTCTTTCTGCACTGAGGTCAACAGGAGTTAACTGTTTGACCGACAGGCGCTAACACCTCCTGCCCCTGTTGGTCCTCTCATGGGACGACTCGTGCCGACGGCACCGTCTACAGAGGAAATAGATCGTTAAAGCTGAGGAATCGTCTCTTTGAGCTGTGACAGTTTGAGGTTGTCTTTACGTGGCCGCTTTATCGATGCAGGAGACAGATCCAGCTCCGAGGAGGAATGTTCTTATGAAAGGGGGCCGCGGCCCCCTGGGGCCCCTCAGATGAAGAAATAAACATGAGTGTGTGCAGAGACAGCAGAGCACTGTGAGAGGCACGAGGTCAGAAACACACATCTGTCTCTGGGTGGAGGCTTCAACATCTGTCCACATAGCCTCCACTGTCAAACTGATCAGATCATTCACAGGTGGAGACAGGAAGGAGGTAGGAACACTTCAAAATAAAGGTTATAGAGCAATAAAAGCATTGATTATTAAACAAGAAGCAACAAAGGAGCAGTAAAATAAATTGAGAGAAAATAGGTTTCAGTTCAGTTCATCTGAGCTTCTACAGAACTGATCAGACGATATTTCACTTCCGTTCTCTTTGATCAGCAGCTGAGGTGAAAAGGTTAAAAAGACAAAGGTTTGAGTTGTGGTTTGTGCAGGAGGACGAACGTGAGACGTTGTTTGAAGACCCTCAGAGAGGAGGGAGGACAGGAACCTGTCAGCTCCTGTGGTCCAGAGGTCAGGACGTGTTTTTCACTCACCTGGAACTCATCACAGAACCATGTTTCATCTTAATCACTGCTGTCAGACCTCAACCTGTAAAACACACAGGAATGTAACCAGGACAGAGAGAGATGTGTGGGTCTCAATGGTTCAACACTCTGCAGGGGTCCTGGAGGAGTTCCACTGGTTCCAGTGGGTCCTTGAGAAGCTTCTGGAAAGGTTGAATCAGGATCTTGAGATCATTGTAGAGATTCTCAGGCTCCTGTAAGTATGTGTCTTGTTCTAGCGATGAGATCCTGATGATAAGCAGGTACAGTGTCCCATGGCGACTTGGGGAGGTTACAGGTTCCTTGAAGCTGTTCCATCTGTGTTTGAGGGGTCTCTTAACCTCCATAGGTTCTTGATGCAGTTCTAGCAGAGATCAGTTCTTCATGGAGAACCTGTCATTGTTCCTGAAGTGTCTTTGTTGAGGTGCCTGTGATGCTCACTGGTTCTATGGGTCTAAGTGACGCTCGTTGAAGAGAAGACATTCATGGGTTCTCTGTGGAGGTTCTCGTCTCCTCAATGAGGTTCTAGTTCACAGTGTCAGACTGAACCGGTGGAAAAACAGAAAAGAGAAGAAGACAGTGAAGTGACGGCTCAGCTCATTTTAGATCTGTAAACTCTGCAGTTCTCTGGCGACGATCGCCAAGTGTCCTGTTCCTGGACTATGTTTGGTCCTGGTCTGTAGACCATGACATGGAGCCACTACCTGCAGGGACAGACGGACAGACAGTCGGATCTGGAGCCTTGATGAGAGGAACGACAAGTTTGGTGGATCTGCCGTCACCAGAAACCATCACAGTTTGACGGACACCCTGTAGACGTTTGGATCCTTGAGCAACATTTTCCAGATCTCTGCTGCTGCTTGTTCTGTTGCATAAATGAGAAGTGATTTTCCCTGAGAACAACTCGAACATGGATCGTTGCTTCACCACTTGGAAACTCAGCAGAAACGAGCTGTCGTCCAACTGTGAGCAGAGGTCATGTGACGGAACAAGGTCGACCTGGGATTAACGAGGAGTCAGACGCTGATGATGATCTGACGACATGTTGGAAAACCATCAGAGAGCGAACTCATCAGCACTGATTGGTTCTGTGTTTACATGAAACTGAATCGGATGAAGTTTCTGCTGACACGGGGGGGGGGGGTGATGGTTTGGATATGAGAGAGAGAGAGAGATGAAGGAAAAGAAGAAAAGTGAAAATAAAATGTAAAACAGAAAAAAAGATAAAAATCCAGTCTTAAAGAACGAGAACGAAAAAGAGACGGAGAGAAGAGATAGCAAGAAAAAAGAGGAGGAATGAAAAGAAGAGTCAGATACAAACAGACGTGGCTCGACCTGTTTCTTCTTCTCTTGTTTCTTTTGGAGCAGTTTTCCTGCAGCTGTGTAACTGAAACCTTTGGACCCGACATCAGTGTCTCCTGAGGTTTAGCCCTGGAAAATGTCCGTCATCTTCCACTGATGGATGTCCAG
>NC_047153.1:1559370-1564370 GCF_009819705.1 Hippoglossus hippoglossus | reverse complement strand
GACGCTCCACAGGAACTTGACCCACAGATCCGAGACCGCACACAGAGTCCAGACTGTCGGGTCACCTTGGTGAAGCTGCATCTCCACCCTCTGTTTCAGCGAGGACGAGTGTGTGACGAACGCAGCAGGATGTTACTTCACAGAATCCCCAGAGAAATAATCCTTTATTTGTTTAAGTTGAAGCAGAGGACACGGTTCTTGGTCACACACAGATCAGCAGCACATTCTTTACTCCAGTAAAAGTAAAAGTCTCTGTACTCAAGTAAAAGTTCAAAGGTTCAGGCTCTGAAATGTCCTCAGAGTATAAAAGTACAAAGTTCCCCCTGGAGGTCGTTTCTATACCGACTGAGACTCGTGTCACATTAATATACTTCGAAGAACCTAAACCCATCTTACGTCAAATCAAATAAAAACAATATCACAGGTTAAAACAAGAAAAGATTTGTGAGCATTAAAAATGTTCCAGGATGAAATGTGTTTTCTTCTCTGCTTTGTCTTCTTTTACGTTGTGTTACGTCCGTTGTGCGTTGTGCGTTATGAGAGACACACAACAAGGAGTGGAGTCCATTAAAGCTGAAATCTGTCCTGAAGTTGAGGAGTCAGCACTTGATGATGCAAAATAAAAAAACATGGTATTGAAGCAGTAGAAAGTTCAGATATTTGTATTAAAATGTTGTGAGTCTCGTGTAAAATAAGTGAAGTATCTATAGTACAGTAAGTATTTTGACTTGGTTACCTCTGAGTGTTTCCTTCCCTCCTGTCTGTGGCCTCAGCTCTAAGCCCATTGGTTCCCAGTGAGGACACGAGGAAGAACGTGACGCAGGTTTCCAGACTCAGTCACGTCCCTGACAAGAATAAACTGTCCAAAGTTTTACTGTGCAGGTCGAGATCAGGATGTTCTGTGAGTGTTATTAAGCCAGTTTATCTCTTATCTGATGTCCTCACACCGTCTGCTGCGTTCAGGGACCATTATGAATCACGTCACGTTTTCAGCCGTCGGCCACCAACAGACCGAAAAACGACTTCTGACGGTGAAACAAGTCGAACTCCTCTGTCGTCTCAGTGAAACTTATTTTCCCTCGTGTGAATCTAATTCGTCAGCTCATAACAAAATGGCGATCAACAAAAAATCTGTTCAGAAGAGAGAAGTTACAAATTTCCTCTTGATGAAGCAGCTTCACAGATATATTCATCGAAATATTTAACACACATCAGCATATCCAAGAGAATAAAAGCTCATTCATGGTTTACTGGAAATCATCTTGATTTTGGCTATTGGGGGTATGTGTGTGTTCTGAAAATTATAGTAAAGTATGAACGTTGTTGATGATGATTCAACTTTTCATCCAACCAATGATCCATATACTTAGTCTTGGGAAACTGAAATCTTTATTTGCCCAGCCCTCCAGAAGATTTAAATCCATTTGAATTCCTACAGCCAGATGATACAAATTCTTTCCCCTCCTCGTTGTGGCCCCATCATCTGAAAATAAAGACGATCCGTAAGATTCTTCAATACGTCATTTACTAATATATTGATTGAATCCAACCACTGAACTTTCCAATTTCTAACTCTGGCCAGGGCTGCGGACTCTAACGTTCAATCAATACCAGACATTTTGTTTTTATTAGCATTGAATTTACTACCATCATTTATAACTACCGTGTTCCATCTATCTTTCCTCAATAACAGATCCATTTCTATCCCTTATATATATTTTTGGTCTCTGGTGCCAAACACCACATCTGCATAGGAGATCTTGTGCTGACTTCTGACCTCTCGCTCTGCTTTCAGAAACTGACTGCATTCCCAAGAAGACGCCAAACGATTCGGTCACTTCACATCTTCCAATATCGTGATCTCCCCCGCACTTTGCACACCTGCGGCTGCAAGACGTCGCAATGTGTCCAAATCTTTGGCATTTAAAGCACCGCAAAGGAAGTCGTCCATAATTCTTCTCTTGATAAGCCAGACAAGCAATTTTTACTCTTTCTGGAAGAACTTCACCAGAAAAAGTGATCAGAACGGGAGCGTTTGGACTTTAAATCCCTCAAACTCTTTTATTTCTCCTCCATTAACACTTTCCTTTATTTCCTTCTCTGACAGTTCGGCCCAAACGCTGTAAATTAAACCTTTTACATCTTTTGTTTGCTCTGAATTTATCACTTCCACCTTTCTTTCTCTTTTCTTGGCTTTCTTCTAATTGCTCAACATTTTTACAAACCAACAAGATTTGTGTATTTGCAAGAATTCTTGCTTCCGATGCATCGCCCCCTGGGATGATCGTGTTCCAGCCACTTTCAGAGGCTTCGCCGCTTCAAACCCTCCTGCTACTTGGTCTCTTATTTTAAACATTACTTTAAATTAGTATTACCTCTTGTTATCTCTTAGGCTTTATCTCCAGCTCTCTCCGTTCTCCATGGTGAACCACAGCCAGCAGGAGAGGAGGAGCTGGGGTATCCCGACCACTTCATACCCTCTGACTCCGGCTATATTTCAAAACAGCAGTACAGCAGTCAAGAGGAGTAGAGCGAGGATATGGCTAAACGATATGATCAACTATAATAATGCCCACCAAACAAATGTACTTACGTCCCACCCACCTACTTCTCTGTGATGTCATCAACTTCTCTGTGATGTCATCAACTTCTCTGTGATGTCATCAACTTCTCTGTGATGTTATCTCCTTTTCTTTGTCTCTGTCCATCTCCCTCTGTCCTCAGGACAAACGTCCCACAGTAGAGAAGACATTGTTCCTGTTCTTGGTGCTCGCCTCGTCGAGCTGGGTCTGATTGCAGCTTGTTGTGCCAAACATGCGTCCAGCTCGCTCTGAATGAACACAGCCCATTACAGGCGCTGTGTTTGATCCAAGTGCACATTGGCACAGAGCGCCACGTCTTCAGTGGACCAGCCGCTCCAAGAATCCAGTGTGCAGCGTTTCAGAGCACCGCGTTTCAGAGCACCGCCTAAAAACAGACTGTGACACTATTGGCTTTTTGTTTGGAGCACATGTTGGCGGCTGCACAGCTTCAGACCACACAGACGGTCAGCGAGGGCAGGCGAGGCCACGATCATGACTCCAACCGCGAGGCCCCTGTCCACCCCTGAGGGCCCCAGAGAGCCCAGTCTGTGAACTGATCGATCTGACCTGTAGTGGTTTGTTCTGGTCTGTAGTGGTTTGTTCTGGTCTGGTCTGTATTGGTTTGTTCTGGTCTATAGTGGTTCGATCTGGTCTGTATTGAACTGACCATATAAAACTTAAAACCTTTATTTAAAACAGTTTAACAGAAAATGAATACATTTCTTCAGAGGAGTCGCATGATCAGACGCCTGCAGGGCAGAAGAAGAAGAGCAGGTACCGAAGCCTGGAGGGTCAGTTCAGAGAGCGTTTCCAGTTTGAACCACAGACTTAGACCCTGGAACATGTTGCATCTTCTCACATGAGCTCTTGAGTCCGAGGCTGAACTCAGTCACTGCAGGAAAGCAGCTGAAGGATGAAGTTAAGTTTCATAATGCGGACACGGGCTGGACAGGGGGAAAACAACATGGTGGGGGGTGTCGGGGTCATGTGACCTTCTCGGAAGCGCGAGGACAAAGCGGTGGGAGCGGCTCAGCACGTAGGGCTTCTGGTCCGGTCTACTAAGCAGCACACAGGGAACAATGGAGCTGCAGATTGAGGTCAGTGTGTCACAGATTTCCTCTGCAGAGCTCAGGCCGCTCCGCCACAGCTGTTACCATGGAAACCAGTCAACACCTGTTCAGTGGTCCCTGGGCTGAACTACCTGACGGACCGAGGGCGGCGACCTTTAAAAACTTTGTTCTAATCCTTTTACCTGCAGCTGAAGAGTGTGTGTGTGTGTGAAGGAAACATGTGAATCAATTAACTGATAATTATTAGTTTTCAATAATTATATCATTATTATGAATTATCACTCTGTGTAATAACTTGCATGTTTATTAGGAATAAGGAGAGGATCTGACGTCAGTGAAAGATGAAAGCTGAGTTTCAGCCTGATGATGAATCTCAAAAAATGAATGACAACAGCAGAAGATGGTAAATGACATGGATGGATGGTCGATTCAATTTATTTATTATATAAATCATAAAATATCATAAAATACATAATCTCAAGGCACTTTACATGTTAAGGCTGAAACCTTAAAGATGATAGAGAAACCAACAGTTCCCAGAATGAGCAGCACTTTGACGACGGTGGAGAGAAAGAAACCTCCAGCACCAGACCAGCGGGCGCCACTTCCTGCTCCTCTCACCTGAGCCTCATCGTCGTCCAATCAGATTTTCACCGGTCGGATCGAGTGTCACCTCGTGGATCTCATGTTTAACTCCATCACGGTCTGTTACTCCTCACACCCGTCGTCTCCTCCTTCTCCTTCACTGAGGTTTGGTGGCTCTGGGTCTGTGTTTGATAATCACATGACGTCGTCATTGTGATAAATATGATGCTGCTTCATGTGGCTATAAATGTCAGTGAAGAATGTCTTAGGAGTCACGGACATGTCTGGATTCGAGGACTTTATTTGTACTTTCATTTCCTGTTTATTTCTTTAGAATCAAATTATTTGAGTTTTCTCTCCTTCATCATTCTCGGTTATAACAAATGATCATGTTTTAGTTGAGTCTTTGTTATGGTGGATTCATTGAAAACTGAGAAAAACTCGGTTTCACAGATAATCTCTGTAACTTCATGGGGGGGGGGGGGGCAGATGGATGCGTCTTCGAGCTGATTGGTCACAGGATGAGACAACATGAGTTACAACTGATCTGGAACATCCTGCCACAGAACGTCTGTGCTGCGGTTTGAACACTCTGACCTGGTTCAGACTGTTTTCTCCAATTCAACATGTGAACGGAGGGGTGGCGGTGTGGGGGGGGGGGGGGGGGGGGGGGGGGGGGGGGGGGGGGGGGGGGGGGGGGGGGGGGGGGGGGGGGGGGGGGTGGTGTTCGGAACAGTCAGGACTCGGTCACAATGCAAAGTCA
>NC_047153.1:1526328-1559270 GCF_009819705.1 Hippoglossus hippoglossus | reverse complement strand
TTGTCTGTCCTCAGTAAAGTCTCAGTTTAAGACCTAAATACACTAATTAAAGAGTGAAGAGTAAATAAATTGATCTGATGTCACTGTGACGTCACCCGTTTTGTGAGCTGTCACCTCCACCTGCCACCTGCTCCCATTGGACAATACCAGCTGTCAATCACACTGTGGTACCCCCCCTCCCCCCAACACATCCGGTGCTTTATGGTCTGTTTGACTCTAAATGATCATAATTCACTAAATGAACATCAGCTGTTTGAAGAAGACTTGAAACTAGAGACTGAGACAGAAACTCCTGAATGTTTACTGACGTTGTAAAGTGAGAAGTAGAGTCACTTTCTATAGACTTCTATAGAAACTACCAGAGGAGTCGCCCCCTGCTGGTCAGTACACAGTATGCAGTCTGCCACTCTTGATTTGGAGTCACTGTTCACGGGAATCAAACCCGTGGCTCCATTCACGCAGGACTGTGTCTGTTTTGGATCAGCTAAGGTCTCTGATTGGTTCACAGCTGCAGGTCCACTTCCTGTCTCTTTACAAAATAAAATAATGATGTAAGAGCTCATTACACAAACATGTATTAATCTCATTTACAAGGCTGCTAATCCTGCTGACCTCACTCTCTCTGTTCATTGTGCTGTCACATTAAACTGCTCATTACAAAACACAGTGTGTCAGTGCACGTGGCAGCGAGCTGCTCGTAAACCACACGCTACTTTCAAAACTCTGGAGCTAATCTCTGGGGATTTTAGGCAATGAACTAATTTAACACATACAATAAAAGTGAGTTGTTATTTTCCACAGAATTAATTTAGATGAAAAGTGAAAACAATACATGTTCTCCTGTGAGTCGCGCAGGTTTGGATATTTGGTTGATGTTTGGTGGAAGTTTGGTGGATGTTTTGCAAATGATTGATGGAGGTTTTGCAGATGTTTTGCAGATGTTTGATGGAGGTTTTGCAGATGTTTGGTGGAAGTTTTGCAGATGATTGATGGATGTTTGGTGGATGTTTGGTGGATGTTTTGCAGATGTTTTGCAGATGTTTGGTGGATGTTTGGTGGATGTTTGGTGGATGTTTTGCAGATGTTTTGCAGATGTTTTGCAGATGTTTGGTGGATTTCTTAGAGCAGATCTGTTGAGTCTGGTTCATGCGAGGATGAAAATACCGGAGGAGTCATGAGACTCTCAGAAGGATTAACTCAGAGCAGAGTCATGAGACGAGATCCAACAAAGAGTCCTGCTGCCTCACATGCTCGTCATAAGAACCCGCTCAGCTGCAGCAAGTCAGGGTCCAATCTGAGCTGCCACAGAGAGACAAGCAGTCCTCACAGGGCTGCACCGAGACGCCACAGAGAGACAACTGGTCCTCACAGAACTGCCTCAGTCTTCATTCCACTTTGAAGGACGAGACATTTGGACGCTCAGGTAGGAGCAGGAGACGCTGTGAGGGATGAACTGATTCTGTTTCTACGAGACCTGAAGACGAGCTTATGTCTGAAAGGATTGCTGAGAACTTAAACGTTCCAGAATAGTCGGAGTGAGAGACACATGTCATCAGACACATCAGTCGGTCAATCCTGATGATGAAGATGAAGATGATGATGGTGGTGGTAGTTTTTCATTCATGTGAAAACTGTGTAAAGCTGACGTCCGTGTGAGAGACACACAGTAATCCTTCATCATCCAGAGTGAAGGAATTTGATAAAGTGCTTCAGTGAATCACACAATAACACACAGTATGACAGTAACACACAATCATACACAAATAGTCAGGAGTTGTACGTGTGAACATAGAAAATGAGACTTGTTTATGTTTCTTGAAGAAAGTGGGATGTTTCCAGGTATTTAACGAAATCTTTATCCTGAGAGTCCTTATGGCTGTTTTCAGACATGAACTCTGGAGAATGTCCACACAATTGAGTCTGGACTTTCTCCGGAGATTGTCTTTCCCCTATCAACCCCTGATCCCGGCTCGTATCACCAAAACCTCTCGTCAGTGTCTTCTACGTGTGCAGCTCCACCTTTTCACCCTGAGGGCTTTTCTGAGGGCATCTCAGAAACATTCAAACACCCACTTGCTCGTCTGGAAAAGAAGAGCCCCTTTTTCACATTCAGCCACTCCATCAAATATCAGGAGATTATCAGGAGTTCAGTGCAGGTCTGAAAGCAGCTTAAGTTAAACAGTTCAGTTAAAGACAATGTTGAAGTTTAATTAATTAGATTCATCCGGCGTCATAGATAAGTCCAGCGTCAGTGTCTGTGTAACAATGTTTGTCTGTGGTGCTTTCTGATAATGTCGTCTAAACGAAGCATACACACACACACACACACACACACACACACACACACACACACACACACACACACACACACACACACACACACACACAGTAACATTAGTGCAGACAGAAAACCGATTTAAAGGCTCTTCTGTGTGTTTCGCTGCAGCAGGATTAATAGGACTCAGAATAAGAGGATTAGATTCATAAAGACAGTGAAAGCTCCGCTGCTCCAGTAATTAACCAGATACACGAAGACAACAGCAGTTTGATGCTCAGCTGTTTGTGGCAGTTTGTTCATTTCACTTCCATCTTCACCTGTGAGGAGGAAACTCAAACACACAGTAACAGACAACATGTCCGAGTGACCTCATCGTGTGAAGTGGTTCTGAGCTCAGTTCTTCTTCTCTCCTCTCGGACAGAAACTCCTGTTGTCAGACTCTGGTGGTTTTTTATTTAGTCACGTGTGGATTAGTTTCAGACTCAAACCTTAAATTCATTATATCTGAGTTTAGTTGCATTAGAAAACTCGGAGCTTGTTTGTCTTCAGGTTCACAGAGTCTGGATCGAGAGGACGTTCCAGAAAAGAGAATGTATCCAGATCATTCCCAGCAAAGACGCCAGCAGGTACTGACACAAACATTACAGGGATTCAAACATGTATCTGGACGCAGTGATGACGTCTGAAGAGTGACACCTCACAGAGAGCGAGAGTCACTCTGATCCTTTAGTCCAGTTCTGTCCTGCAGAGATCTGTCCCTCAGGTTGAGGACATCATGTGCTGTTGTTCAGGTGCAGTTGTGGTCAGCTGGTGACTCAGCACACTGCCATCCTTCCGGGGGCCAAAGAGGAGGGGGCCCCACTGGTTCAGCTGGAGGTCCAAACTGCAGAGAGATGGAGTCCCCTCAAACACACCCAGACGTCCCCTACTGATGCCTACGGAGTCATTGAGTTCCAGGGAGGAGGACATGTCAACAAGGCCATGGTACCAAACTGATACACCAAAACCTCTGATACACCCAAACTGATAGAAGCAGCAGTTTTAATGGTGAGATGTGCGTCGCTGACTCTTTTCTCCTCCTCCTCCTCCTGCAGTACATCAGGGTCTCCAATGACTCTAAACCGGACTCCCTGCTCCACCTGATGGTGAAGGACTGGCAGCTAGAGCTCCCTACGTTGCTCATCTCCGTCCACGGAGGCCTTCAGAACTTTGACCTTCCTCCCAAACTCAAGCAGGTTTTTGGGAAGGGACTGATCAAAGCCGCTGTGACCACCGGAGCCTGGATCTTCACCGGAGGAGTCAGCACAGGTACGTCAGTTCAGGCTCCTCCTCCTGGATCTTCTCAGGTACAGGTGACCACCTCAGGTTTTTAATCAGGTGTGTGTCACTTAAACTAGAAACTGAGGTTTTTAGGTTTTGACTTTGTGTGCTGATTAAAAAATAAAACATCTATAATTTTTAGAGATATTTGCTTCTAGGTGAATTTAAAAAACAAAACAAAAGGTAAATGGAACATCCCGACCACATCCTGGTCCGCTGTGTGTTTCAGGAGTGATCCGCCATGTTGGAGACGCTCTCAAAGATCATTCGTCCAAGTCCAGAGGGAAAGTCTGTGCTATCGGCATCGCACCGTGGGGGATCATCGAGAACAAAGAAGACCTGATTGGGAGAGACGTAAGTCCAACCAGAGGGAACCAGTCCAAAGTGGACCAAACCAGACTGATCCAAACTGAACAGAACTGATCCACACTGAACCAAACCGTACTAAACCAGTCTGAACCGGACTGTATGTTTCAGGTGACTCGGTCGTATCAGACCATGTCCAACCCGCTCAGCAAACTGTCGGTGCTGAACAGCAGCCACTCCCACTTCATCTTGTCCGACAACGGGACCACCGGGAAGTACGGCGCCGAGGTCCGCCTCCGCCGCCAGCTGGAGAAACACATTGCTCTGCAGAAGATCAACACACGTGAGTCATGTGGTCAGCTGCAACAACCAATCACTGACGAGTTTCAGCTTTCTGCCTTTACAGGTTGAAGGTTCAGTTCAACCAAACCAACGTATCTTCAAACGTTCACTCGGTTTTATTTGTCTTTGTATTTTGAATGCAGCTCTTGTTTTATTGGACTCATCTTGGTTCAGTTGAGGACGTTTTTAAAATATGACTCCCGGTTTCTCTTAGACTCACCAGCCCTGCTACAGCCATGTGACTGATCATGTGACCTGTGGGTTTCCCTTTGTCATCCTATGCCTGGAGCTGTTTGTAAGGCAGGGACAACAAAGGGAGGCTCAGCCGTCCCCTCTGACTGCAGCCACTGAGGAACCAGAGGATCCAACACCGGATCCACAGTGATTCTTTTCACCTCTCTCTGTAGCTGTGCCCAAATTCAGGAGCTGCGTCCTTTGGTGGACACGGTCTGGTCTACAGAGGATTTCCTATTTGGGTCAAGAGCTTGTCCCGCTCTTACTGTTGCATCGTTAGCTACTTAGAGCTGTTGCAGTCACTGTAGCTCATCTATCTGCGTAGCCAGCTTGTTGGTTTCCTCACTGTCATGCAAGGAATCCTGGGATGTGTTCGCAACAGGACAGCTGTGACATCATCGATCTTCAACTGCAGCCTCAGAAGGTTTGCGACGCCTGAGCTGCGACAGAGCTTCAGTCTCTATTGTTTTATTCTGGTTCTCTTTCGATGATGAAACTGGAAATGAGACTCAAACAGAATCCGTTTTACAGGAACTTAACTTTAGCTTCAACTTTGCAGACTCTGGATCTGTGTGTTCCAGGTCTGGGTCAGGGGGTCCCGGTGGTGTGTCTGATACTTGAGGGGGGTCCTAACGTCATCTCCATCGTGCTGGAGAGTCTGAAGGAGGATCCTCCCGTCCCTGTCGTGGTCTGTGACGGCAGCGGTCGAGCCTCTGACATCATTTCCTTTGCTCACAGATATTGTGAGGAGGACGGGTGAGGACCTCTTTGAATTTATTATCTCTCTGGTCCCTGTGAACTCTTTTTGTGGTTCCTGTTGTGTTTTGAAATAATTGTGAAATTATTGGACATGTCTGCACTCCATTGTGTGGACATTGTCCAGATCCAGATCAGAACCTGCAGCTGAACTTCTCTGGATTAAATCCTCCACACCATCTGACAACATCTACAAAGTGTCACTATATCGTGATTAGTGAGTGATTTCGGACGCAGCCCCGGTGTGAGGAGGACCTGACCTAACGAGTCACATGATCACAGTCGTCTTCTCTTCCTGCACAGGCTGGTGAGTGACAGCGTCAAGGATCAGCTGCTGGTCACCATCCAGAAAACCTTCAACTACAGCCGCAGCCAGGCGCAGCAGATCTTCCTCATGGTGATGGAGTGCATGAAGAAGAGAGCTCTGGTAGGTCAGACTCTGATGTGACGAAGACGCCCCATTGGTTCACGTCTCAGTGATTCTGTTCTCCATCCGTGCGTTCATTAAAGAGCTGTTCATCCACGTGTTGTGTGTGTCGTCATTCATTCACCATCATCATCAACTCAGACTCCTTCTAACATCTGTACAACATCTGCACAACACAGATCTGCTGTCAGACCAAACCTGTTTGATTTATACACTGTGGGATTTGAACCTGTTTGTGATCTGATCTCTGAAATGCTGAGAAGTTTGTTGTGCAGTGATCTAACTGGGACGGGACTGAGACCAGAGATCAGGACTGACTCTACGTCTGCTGTGATACATCTCTAAATGTTATATGACAGGATGTGATGTCATCAGTTATTGGCACAGTTACCCACAGTCAAACTTCTGATTCTCTGCATTAATAAACATATTGTTTGCTTCTGCGATAAATCATTGAATGAAAAAACACCTTGATATCAATATTAATCAATAAATATCTGCTTCTTCTGTCGCTGAAACTCGTCTTCGTCACAGAGCGTGGATACTGGCTGACTGCCGATTGGATGTGACCACAATATAAAACCTGCCGACTGTGACATTAACATAATGATAAAGGTTTTAGTGGAGATTGTTCTGTCGTTTATTTAATCCCACAATCCTTTGCTTCCTCCAGAGAACAGCTGCAGCAGCATTTTGTCCATAAAATCACATCCCATCACTTAAAATGATTTGTTGTCAGATTAAAATCTGCAGCAGGTCGAGATGTTTCTGCACAAACGTGACCTGCAGCCTGTTAGCATGTGAGCTAACACATCTGGATCCACATGGAAATATCATGTAGCCTCTAAGTGCTGTTAGCGTGGCTGCTAACAATGAGAGGATCGTGTCTGTCAGAGGCGCTCAGCGGGACACACATGTTGTCCACCAGGGGGCGCCACTGAGCAAGAGCTACTGTTTGAGCTGAATTAGAGTAAAACGTCATCGTCCTTTATGAGACACATGTTGTTATGAATCAGATGACGTCAGGTGACATAAGACTCAGGTGAGGAGTGTGTGTGTGTGTGTGTGTGTGTGTGTGTGTGTGTGTGTGTGTGTGTGTGTGTGTGTGTGTGTGTGTAGATCACAGTGTTCAGGATGGGCTCCGAGGGGCAACAGGACATTGAGATGTCGATCCTCACAGCTCTGCTCAAAGGTAACAAGAAGTTTATTCAACACATCTGTTACATGTAGTGAGTGATGTCACATGATGTCACATGATGTCACGTGATGTCACATGATGTCACATGATGTCACATGATGTCACATGTTGTGATTGTGTTGATTTCAGGTACCAATGCATCAGCGTCAGATCAGCTGAGTTTGGCTTTGGCCTGGAACCGAGTGGACATCGCTCGTAGTCAGATCTTTGTGTACGGACACCACTGGCCTGTGAGTCCACCTGTCTGCCATTCCACATGTCTGTCTATCCGGTCTGTGCACCATTCTTTTCACCTGTCTGTCCACTGATCTTCCAACTTGTCTGTTGTCCACCTGTCTGTCTGTCTGTCCGGTCTGTCTGTTTATATATATTTGTTTTTCTTCTTTGTTTTGTCCGTTTCTCTGAGTCTGTTGAGGTTTTTCTTGTTGTCGTCTGTGCAGCCTGTGAGCGTCGGGGATCGACCCAAGAGCCCTGCGGCCCAGAGAGGAGGGGGAGGGGGAGGAGGAGGGGGAGGAGGAGGGGGAGGGGGAGGGGGAGGGAAAGGTAAAGCCAGAGGGAAAAAGGGAAAAGGAGGAAAAACTAAAGTTGAACCTCCTGAAGAGACCGACCCCAGAAAACTGGAGCTGCTGAGCTGGGTAAGAGACGAGATGTTTGAGCTGCTGCACGAGGTCAAAGTTCAAACACCAAAAAACACCCTGATCATCAGCTGATGATCAGCTGATGATCAGCTGATCATCAGCTGATCATCAGCTGATGATGAATCAATAACGATTCACAATTTATCCTGTATTTTCATCCACCAGTTTGATGGTGATAATGACATTGACAATATTGATGATATTGATTGATTATATTGATGATGATCAAGAGGATGATGATCATAGTTATAAGATCAATAATGATGATGATAATATGATTATAATAATAACAAATTCAATACAAAAATCAAAGGGAAACTGCAAACATCAAAGACAAGACGCAAATTATAAAATGTCATTTCAAATAAAGGACAACAAATGATATAGTAATCGAAAAATCTAAAGTATTGATAATATTGATGATAAAGATGATGATGATATTGATGAAGATGATTGATTGGTCTGGCAGGTGAACTCTCTGGAACAGGCCATGATGGACGCTCTGGTTCTGGACAGAGTCGACTTTGTGAAGCTGTTGATTGAAAACGGTGTGAACATCCATCACTTCCTGACCATCCCTCGACTGGAAGAGCTGTACAACACGGTGAGACCACGCCCACCCTGCTCCACCTGAGCTCAGGCCACACAGCAGAAGCCCGAGAGGATCAGTGAGATGAGGTCAAAGTTCAGTCGAGATTCTCAGATGTCAGTTGGGAGCGGCGTTGTCAGACGTGACGGTCGTTTCTTCTCTGATAAAACAGAAACTTAAAAATCATCACATGTGGGGAGATAAAATCTGAAAAGTTCTGATTCAAAGGTTTGTTTAATTTAAGGTAATTAAAGCATTTCAATAAATCCTCCTACATGAAGTTTTAATCATCACTTTGTATTTGTTATGATGATCATTGTGACACAGATCAGCTGATTACAGACGAGTGAGTGACAGAAGAGTTTGTTCACTTTGTCTTGTCTTAAAATCGAATGTGAGGACAAGTTATGAAACAAAAGCTTTGGGCTTGAACATCTATATTCTCACTGACATGTTTATCTGCAGCTTAACGTCCATCAGTGGTCCACGTCTGTTATATCACTGCTGCTCTCTAATCTTAATCTGCTTCCCTAAAAGAAAAAGCTCTTAAAACAACATGTCAGTCACATTATTGTCAGATTAAAGCTCTCTGCTGCCGTCTGTGTGTGACCTGCTCACTTTCCTGCTGTTCACACGCTGACTTCATCTGTTCATCAGCGACACTGAGTAATTGCTGCGATGACACCTCCACCTCATTAATCTGCTGTGTGTCTTTGTTTCTCTGCAGAAGCTGGGTCCTGCCAACACGCTGCACTTTGTTGTCCGTGACGTGAAGAAGGTGAGAGCTGTCACTTGTCCACCAAAGCAAGCATCAGCATTTGTACCTGAGATTTTATAAACTCCAAGATCCTTCGATGTCATCATGGGATGTGAACCCTAAACCGCTGCAAGATGGCGCCTGCATGAGCAGCAGCTGTTCCACTTACTCTGAGAAGTGTCTTACTTTCTTTATGTCTATCTATCTATCTATCTATCTATCTATCTATCTATCTATCTATCTATCTATCTATCTATCTATCTATCTGTCTATATATCTCTCTCTCTATCTATCTGTCTATCTATCTCTCTCTCTATCTATCTATCTATCTATCTATCTATCTATCTATCTATCTATCTATCTATCTATCTATCTATCTATCTATCTATCTATCTATCTATCTATCTATCTATCTGTCTATATATCTCTCTCTCTATCTATCTGTCTATCTATCTCTCTCTCTATCTATCTATCTATCTATCTATCTATCTATCTATCTATCTATCTATCTATCTATCTATCTATCTATCTATCTATCTATCTGTCTATATATCTCTCTCTCTATCTATCTATCTATCTATCTATCTATCTATCTATCTATCTATCTATCTATCTATCTATCTATCTATCTGTCTATATATCTCTCTCTCTATCTATCTGTCTATCTATCTCTCTCTCTATCTATCTATCTATCTATCTATCTATCTATCTATCTATCTATCTATCTATCTATCTATCTATCTATCTATCTATCTATCTGTCTATATATCTCTCTCTCTATCTATCTATCTATCTATCTATCTATCTATCTATCTATCTATCTATCTATCTGTCTATCTATCTATCTCTCTCTCTATCTATCTATTTTTTAGACTTTGATTTCAGTCACAGGTCTGATAGTCAGATAGCTCAGTGATGCAGTGGTTAATACCAGAAGGTTCTTGGCCGGTTCTTGGTGGTGTTTTTTTTCCGGGAACTCCACAGTCCAAACAGATTTGGGTTCAATTAACTGAAGATTCTAAATTGACCATAGGTGTCAATGGTTATATCCCTCCTCTCGTCCAACAGCTGTGATTGGTTCCTCGGGAAACCCTTCACTGATAGGCGGTAAAGATGATGATGGATGTTTGGATGGATGGTCCTATCGTCCTATCGTCGTTCACTGCCTCTCAACAAACTGATTCATGGAACATTCTCCACAGCCCCACACTGAGTCTGGTTCTGGAGGTTTCTTCCAGTCCAAGGGGAGTTTTTTCTCTCCAGAGTCGCTCTGGTTGCTTGTTGTGGGAACTGAAGGGTTTCTTGACAATTGTGTTCGGTTAAGTGCATTGAGAAAATGTATGCTGTGATTTGGCACAATACAATTAAAAGTGAATTGAACTGAACATTTGTGTTTTAGGGGAACCTACCTCCAGATTACCAGATCACGCTGATCGACATCGGACTGGTACTGGAGTTTCTGATGGGTGGAGCGTATCGCTGCAAATACACCAGGAAGAGCTTCAGGGCGCTGTACAACAACCTGTACGGCCTGAAAAGAGTGAGCACACACAGTTACTGAAGGTTCTCCAGGAATGACGTTAAGTTCCTGAGAATCAAACAGTGTTTCACTGAATCTGCAGGGAATTAACTGCTCTGTCGTCTTTTCTCCGGCAGCCAAAAGCTCTGAAATTTCTTGGGATGGAGGTATGTTCTTGCTGTTGTTGTTGATGTGGTCTTTAAATTTAGTTTGAATGTCCTGATGTGTGCGACTGATATGTGGTCTCATCTCTCCAGGACGATGAGCCTCGCTCGAAGGGAAAAGGAAAGAAGAATAAGAAGAAGGAGGAGGAGGTGGACATAGATGTGGACGACCCTGAGGTCAGCAGGTTTCAGTACCCCTTCCATGAGCTGATGGTGTGGGCAGTGCTGTTGAAGCGCCAGAAGATGGCGCTGTTCCTGTGGCAGCGGGGGGAGGAGGCCATGGCCAAAGCTTTGGTGGCATGTAAACTCTACAAAGCCATGGCCCACGAGTCGTCTCAGAGCGAGCTGGTGGACGACATCTACCAAGATCTGGAGAACAACTCCAGGTGAGTCCCAGAGCCCAGGGTCAGTCCAGGGTCAGTCCAGGTCCAGGTCCAGGTCCAGGTCCAGGTCCAGTACAGACCAGGTTTGATGTGGTCCGAGGCAGATCCAGACTGGAGCCTGATCTCTGTTTGATGAGCAGTTTGGTCAGCAGCTCCGGCTTGTGAAGCTCAGTTGATTTGAATGTTTCCTGTCATGTGACCAGCCAGTCTGAAAACACCATTGTTGTTCTTCAAGTGTTTTTGTTTCTTGTGTGTACTATTCATGACAGCCTGATGGGGGCGCTTGTGTTTTCTGTGCAGGGAGTTTGGTCAGCTAGCCTACGAGCTTCTGGATCAGTCCTACAAACACGATGAGCAGGTGGCCATGAAGCTGCTGACGTACGAACTGAAGAACTGGAGTAACTCCACCTGTCTGAAGTTAGCTGTCGCTGCCAAACACAGAGACTTCATCGCTCACACCTGCAGCCAGATGCTGCTGACAGACATGTGGATGGGCTGTCTGAGGATGGGCAAGAGCAACAGCCTCAAGGTAACACAGCATCGCAGCGCTCACAGAGCCGGGCCACCTAAGAAACCTACACACACAACAACACAAAGAACCAGAGGTTGTATATCTGTGAAGAGCCTCCCCCAAAGGAATATATGAATATGAATTAAAAATACATGTGGCTCATACATGGGACCCTGAGGGACTCCAGCAGTGATGAAATCGCCACAGTAACAGAGGGAGATGTTAATAAAGTTCTTGTGAATCGTGTCTCTAGGTGATTTTAGGGATCGTTTTCCCTCCTGCCATCCTCCTCATGGACTTTCGTCTTGGAGAGGAGGCTTCATTTCATTCATCCAAAGAGAATGAGGACAGTAAAAATAAAGACGACGACAACAAATCCAGCAAGGTACAAACCAAATAGAGGATCTTCAGTCAGAGCGACATAGTTCTTTAAAAACAGTATAAAAACAGTAATGTATGTGTTTTCATAGGATACCGTCTCTAATGTTGACACTACATCAAGGAAAGGAGACGAAGAAGAAAACCAGAAGAAACATCGGAGGAGGGTTCCCATCGGGAGGCAGATCTACGAGTTCTACAACACTCCCTTCACCAAGTTCTGGTTCAACACGGCAAGTACACGTTTTATATTTGAAATGCAAAATACTGAAGGGTCCAGTTCAGTGTTTCACCCTCAACATTCAAACACGAGGGCAGGGGATGAGGACAGGGGGTGAGGACAGGGGGTGAGGACAGAGGGTGAGGACAGAGGGTGAGGGCAGGGGGTGAGGGCAGGGGGTGAGGACAGGGGGTGAGGACAGGGGGTGAGGACGGGGGGTGAGGACAGGGGATGAGGACGGGGGGTGAGGGCAGGGGGTGAGGACAGGGGGTGAGGACAGAGGGTGAGGACAGGGGGTGAGGACAGGGGGTGAGGGCAGGGGGTGAGGACAGAGGGTGAGGACAGGGGGTGAGGACAGAGGGTGAGGACAGGGGGTGAGGACAGGGGGTGAGGACAGGGGATGAGGACAGGGGGTGAGGGCAGGGGGTGAGGACAGGGGGTGAGGGCAGAGGGTGAGGACAGGGGGTGAGGACAGAGGGTGAGGACAGGGGGTGAGGACAGAGGGTGAGGACAGGGGGTGAGGACAGGGGGTGAGGACAGAGGGTGAGGATGGGGGGTGAGGACAGAGGGTGAGGACGGGGGTGAGGACAGGGGGTGAGGACAGGGGGTGAGGACAGGGGGTGAGGACAGAGGGTGAGGACAGAGGGTGAGGACAGGGGGTGAGGACAGAGGGTGAGGACAGGGGGTGAGGACAGAGTCTTTAGATACTGTATTTAGTTTTGCTAACACTTGTGATGCGTCATGTGACCTGAACGTTAGAACCTGGTTCTCTCTGTAGATCTTGTACCTGGTCTACCTGAGTTTGTATAACTACATCATCCTGGTGAAGATGGAGCGATGGCCGTCTCTGCAGGAGTGGATCGTCATCTCTTACATCATCACTCTGGGACTGGAGAAAGTCAGACAGGTAAACACACCTGAGGTGATGTTGTGACGATAGAAGAAAGTTCTACTGAGGCACATGCATGTTCTGTGACTGAGGGGGTTTGACCTGACTGAACTCTGCTGTGGTCAGATCCTGATGTCGGAGCCGGGGAAGCTGAAGCAGAAGATCAACGTGTGGTTGGAGGATTACTGGAACATCACCGACCTGGCGGCTATCTCCGTCTTCCTGCTGGGTTTACTGCTGCGGCTGCAGAACGAGCCCTACATGGGCCACGGACGCGTCATCTACTGCATCGACATCATCTTCTGGTACATCCGAGTCCTGGACATCTTTGGAGTCAACAAGTACCTGGGACCCTACGTCATGATGATCGGGAAGATGGTACGACGTCCTGTCGCTAACTAATTATCGAACTAAACATCAGTTACAGATAATACTGATACGGATCATTCAAAGATTATTGATCAGCAACAAAATGACCGGCTCTGCGTCCACATGACCTCAATCTGTCCATCTCCCGTGTCTCTCCCCCGCGTGTGCGTCCAGATGATTGACATGCTGTACTTCGTGGTCATCATGCTCGTGGTGTTGATGAGCTTCGGCGTCAGTCGACAGGCGATCCTCCATCCAGACGAGGAGCCCACGTGGCGTCTGGCTCGCAACATCTTCTACATGCCGTACTGGATGATCTACGGAGAGGTGTTTGCCGACTCCATAGACCGTAAGACTAGAGTTCATAGTAAGACTCAGTCAGCTGTCAGTCCTGACCTGTCCTTACCCCTGTCCTCACCCTCTGTCCTCACCCCTGTCCTCACCCTCTGTCCTCACCCTCTGTCCTTACCCTCTGTCCTCACCCTCTGTCCTCACCCCTGTCCTCACCCTCTGTCCTCACCCTCTGTCCTCAACCCTGTCCTCACCCTCTGCAGACCCTAAAACTAGAGGTTATAGAAGGCTAACAGTCAGTTGTCAGTCCTCACCCATCCTCATCCTCTGTCCTTATCTGTCCTCAACTGCTGTGTCCTCATCCTCCATAGACCATGAGACTAGTCCACACCTGTCCTCACCCTCTGTCCTCACGTTACATGTTTTAATATCTTTTAATCATATTAAACTTGATCAATTGTTTGTCTGTGTTTAGATGAGACAGACATTGTGAACTGCGCTGTTTAAAATCTGCTGATGATCATGATCTGTTCTCTTCTTGATCTGTTTCTGTGTCTCTGTCTCTTTGTCTCCTCCGTTGGACAGTTTATGCGATGGAAATCAATCGTGAGTATCAGAACAATCAATCTTCAAATTGTTTATTGTAAACTGAAAATGTATTTGTCATTTTCAGATCTTCATTTATTCTAAGGTGCAGACAGGAAGCTGTGTTGTACATAAAGACGATCAATGATCAAATAACAATCAAACTTCAACTTATCAGAAAGATGATGAATATCTGTAAACTCTGCAGTATCTTTACAGTGTGATATTCATGTTTTTATTAAAGTGAACATGTGATTAAAGTCAGTGTTGAACACGTTTCAGCTCCGTGTGGAGACAACTTGTACGATGAAGACGGGAAGAAGCTTCCTCCCTGTATCCCCGGAGCCTGGCTCACTCCCGCCATCATGGCCTGTTACCTGCTGGTCGCCAACATCCTGCTGGTCAACCTGCTCATCGCCGTCTTCAAGTCAGTGGTTTTAAACACAGACCTCAGATCAGCTACTCACAGACAGACCGAGACAGACAGACAGAGGGACAGACACTTCAGAGTTCAGAGCTTGATTGTCAAGGATATGTTTGTGGTTTGATTCATTGTTTGATTTTTTTATGGACTCATTCGTGGACTCGTTCTTTGACACATTTTTCAGTTCGTTAATTGACGTCTTCTGTGACTCATTTATTGATTCGTTATTTGACGCGTTCTTTGTGTTTCTGTTTTCATCTTGGACTCAATAGGAAAATAAAGCACCTTCTCAGTTATTGATTAAAACACTTGATCAGCACATGAATCAATAATGAAACTAATCATCAGTCACATCCAACATCAGTAACTCCCGATCCTCTTCGTCTCCTCAGTAACACCTTCTTCGAGGTGAAGTCCATCTCCAACCAGGTGTGGAAGTTCCAGCGTTATCAGCTGATCATGACCTTCCACGACCGTCCCATCCTGCCGCCGCCGCTCATCGTCTTCCCCCACATCTACATCGTCCTGAAGAGGCTGTGCTGCCACTGCCGCCGGCAGCCGGAGGGAGAGCACGACGACCGCGAGAGACGACTCCGTAAGATCCAAGCCCCAGTTGCTCAAGTTCAAATCAGCTTTGTTTCACCAGAACTGAAAATATCAAGTTTCAAATATAAAGTTTGAAGGGTCAAAGGGTCAAATATTAGAAACTGATGATTGATGGATGACACTGATGATTGATGGATGACACTGATGATTGATGGATGTGTCTACAGAGCTGGTGTTGAGTCCAGACGAGTTAAAGTCTCTTCACGAGTTCGAGGAACAGTGTGTGGAGGAATATTTCAGAGAGAAAGACGACGAGAAACAATCGTCCAACAACGAACGAATCCGAGTCACGTGTGAGAGGTCAGAACGAGACACTGTCTTTAAATACATGTTTATAAATAAACAAGTGAACAATGATTCACATCATGTTCGGCTTTACGTTTACTGTTGTTTGCTGTTTGTCGTGTTGAGGGTGGAGAACATGTTCATGCGTCTGGAGGAGGTGAACGAGCGCGAGCACTCGATGAAGGCCACCCTGCAGACGGTCGACCTCCGCCTGGCTCAGCTGGAGGAGTTCTCTGGTCGGATGATGAACGCTCTGGAGAAGCTGGCTGGCGTCGACCGAGCCGACCTCGTCCGGTCGCGCTCCAGAGGATCGTCAGTGTGCGAACCGGCCGCTCTGCTGCGACACGGCAGCATGAACAGCGCCGATGGCTACAGTCTGTACCGATACCAGCTGGAGCATGACGACCGGGTCTCTGTGTCCGGAGACACGGAGACGAATGACAGGAAGGTGCCACTGAGTCCAGAGAGACAACGAGGAGACGCAGCAGGTTCGACACGTCACTATCCTGGGCAGAGGAACCAGTAACCTGCTGAGATAAATGATGGTTTAACTCGTTTTTCCCGTTTCCAGGTGAGGTGAAGGAGTTCGGTTCGACCCTGGAGGTAAAAGGACTTAAAGACAGGACTCAGTCTCAGTCCAACGTTGACATCTTGATCTCCCCCTGCGACCCGGACCTCCGACCAACCCACCCCCAACCTGCTTCCCCTCAGGTGGACCCAACGGACACTGATGTGGAGAAACCTCCTGAGAGAAGCCGGCTGGAGGCGGTGGCATCGTTCCCTCTGGAGACGTCAAAGGTCACCGAATATTTATCCTCTCCGACCCTCAGCGGCACCGCCTCCTCCAGCAGGAAGTCAATCAGCAGCACCGTCTACAGCCCCGCCCACCAGGTTCAGGACGCAGCCGTCAGTTTCACCCCCCAAGAGGCATCTGCTGTGACGGAGGAAAGTGGCGGAGGAACTGAGCCCAAACAAGAAGTGGAGCATCCTGGGTTGTCCGATGGGGAGCAGACATCGGTTGATAACCATGGTAATGGAGAGGGGGAGGAGTCATCGGAGCTGTTGCTGTTGGGGGAGGACAGGATGTACCCGACACTTCGCTCCAAGAGTCTGAACGTCAACCCAAGGAAGACGAGGAAGAAGGAGGGCGAGGAGACGCCGCGCTCAGCGAGCAGCGTCCGGGACCTGGTGTCAGCGTTCAGCGGGGGGGCGGGAGACACCAGACCAGAACCAGGTCCAAGTCCAGGTTCTGGTCTTTGACTGCTGTTTAAAGCCATTTTCAGAAGCGTTCTGCAGAGAACTGGGTCCGGACTTTCTCCGTAGTTTTCCTTTCACACTCGCACAACATGGACTCACAACAGCCACAGAGTCTCTGCAGGATTCAGGTGAGGGGCGGAGCCGGAGCAGAGGCAGGAAGTGACGTTTCGTTTCCGCCGGGTAGATCATGTGTTTATGTTTCCAGCACATTGACAACAGCGTCGGCTGTTATCATCAAAGGCTCTGATGACGTCTTTGTTCTTAGTGTTTGGCTCTTTCATCCCGAGATATTTGTTTTCTATTTGGTCAAGTCACACATCAGACATCTGAGTTCAGTGCACG
The DNA here is from genome assembly GCF_009819705.1 of Hippoglossus hippoglossus. Lineage (NCBI taxonomy): Eukaryota > Metazoa > Chordata > Actinopteri > Pleuronectiformes > Pleuronectidae > Hippoglossus > Hippoglossus hippoglossus. The sequence goes on along the minus strand of NC_047153.1, from coordinate 1,542,202 downwards.
TCTGAAAGCAACTTCTGTTACAGTTCAATACCGCAGTCGTTTGTTTGTTTGTTTGTTATGATGATTCATTTAGTTCTTTTATCCGATTTTTTAGAATATTATCATATTTCTGCAGCTATCAGACACAAGAAGGGAAGGTTATAAAAGGTTATAAAAAGCAACTATTAAATATAACTTTATATTAGAATATATTAAATTGTTTGTCTGAAATAAAGGGAATAGTTTAGTTTTTATATTTATTACATTGTAATGTTTTTACTGTATAAAATATTCGGTTCACTTGTATTGATTTTATTAACGAAGCTGAAGATCTTATTACAACTGAATACTGAGTGTGAATAAAGGGAATAAAATCTACCTCTGTACAGATGTTTGCAGATTATTACTGATCCTTGAATAAAAGAATCGTTCATGTTCACGTTGTGTTTGTGACGTTTGTAACTTTTCCACACTGTTGTCGTGGTGACGAGTTAAAACTCGGTCAAATAAAGGAGGAAAAGAACAAATGGAACAAAATATAATTAAAAGAGGGCGGAGTTAGAGTGACCAGCTGAGAAGTGACTCGAGAAATCACAGACAAAGAAACAAAGACTCAGAGACACAAAGACTCAGATACACAAAGACTCAGAGACACAAAGAGAAGAAGGAACGTTCTGTCTTCAGAAATACTTCGTTTTTTTACGACTGAAAACATCGAAAAGCTTCTTTGTGCTACTGTGATGTTTTTATTAAGGATGTTTTATTCTTTTTACAACACATTATGATGTTTCTTCTTCTGATTGGTTTCTTCCAACCAGCCCAGGAAGAAAAGGAAGTCATGTTTCTGTGACTAATGATATTAAGCATGATGTCATTATACTATAACTGTGATTTACTGTATTGTCCCAAGTTTTCATATTTGTTTAGAGCGTTATAAAAATGTCATAATAAACCTGCTCCACTTGGAGTCAAAGATTTATTTTGATGGTGATTATTAGTTACGTATATTGTTTAATATAGAAAACTAGCTGACAGCTGAAGAGGTTAAACCTTTATTGTTGCTCTATCTGATGGTCAGATCAAGAATTACATTGTGTGACAGCAGTGAGTCTCAGTGAGTTTTTAATTTTCCATTCACACATTTCAAACCTCAAATAAAAACACCAAACAAATTCAAACGTCAAAATCTAAATAAATAAATCAGTTTGTAAATCAAAGCTGTTCTCTGATCAATATTTGATCAATATTTGATCAGTTTATGAGTTATGATCAATTATCAATTATCAATTAGTCATCTTCACTCACTTACGTTTAAAATGTTGATATCTAAATATATTATATTGATCCCTGACTGATAATCTACTCATCATCATAATAAATCATTTAATAAACAGAGATACTAACACAGAAAAACCTGCTGAGGTCATCGGAATGAATCAAGTAATAAATCAGAAAGATGAGAATTATTGATAAGAACTGAATCTGATCAGAAACTAAACAAACTTTGAATCTAACCAACAGAATTCTCTGATTATTCAAACAATTAAATAAAAATATATTTTTTGTTATTTTTCAAACAGTCTAAAAACAACAAATATCTAAAGTTTTTATAAAATATAAATTAATAAATATTATGGAAATTAAAATATATGATTGTGTTTCATATAAATAAAAAAAATAAATCTGGGGAAACATTTACATTCGAACCTCGTTTATACGCCTACATTATGTGTATTTTACCGTTGAATGTTTTACGTTTCTTTATTACATTTAATATGAATTACATATTTATATAGAAAATGCATAGAAAACCGTATAAAAAATGTTTTCTTGTGATCAGTCAGGTTGGTATGTATCAAATTATAAATTACACATGAACCATGTTTGGAGGTTTTAAACTGAAGAATTAAAGTTGATCTTTTTATTTATTGGCTTAAAATATTCTACTTGAAATTTTAATTATTTCCACTTCCTGTGCGAGAAAATATAAACTGTAATAAAACTGCAGAATCTGGTTCATAAATATTTTTCCATTTGTTAAAACTGTTTGATTCACTCACGAAAAAATAAATAAATCTAACATTTGATGAGTTGAACTGCTTAATTTTTCTTTTTTAATTGTTAATTCTGACGTTAACAAGCCTCCATCTTCTTCTACACCCACATGACCTCAGGCACAGTCCTCAGCCAATCACGTGCAGTCCTGTTGTCACTTGACCAGATTAGAGAGAAACAGCTCCCCCTGCTGTTTGCTCTGTGCTCCTGTGGTTTATCTGATCACACTCATCCCCACGTTGGTTGTGGAGTGTGTGGAGGAGAAGTTCTCCATGCGGAGTCGAACCACTTTACCCTGAGGTGCCGGTGGACACAGGACGTGGCAGGTGAAGACTTGGCGGCAGGACTTGCGGAAGTTCTCGGACAGGAAAGCATAGAGGACGGGGTTAATGCAGGAGTTTCCGTAGGACAGACAGTGGGACATGATACGAAAGGCGAAGGTGGCGTCATTCAGAGGGAAGGTGCCAAACTCCACCCACATGGCGATGATGTGATGAGGCATCCAGCAAATGGTGAAGGCGGCGATGACCAGGAGAACAATCTGAGTCGTCTGCAGGGAAACCCAGAGGAAACACTCATTAAACACTAGACCCTTCTCTAGAACCATCTCTAAACCCTTCATCGGAACCTTGTTTAGAACCTTGTTTAGAACCTTGTTTAAAGGTTCAGTGTGTAGAATGTAGTGGCATCTAGTGGTGCAGTTGCATGTTGCAGCTGAACACCCCTCACCTCACCTCACCCTCCCCTTCCAGACATGAAAGTGAACCTGTGGTAGCTTCAGTTGTCATAGAAACTCAAAAGGTTTAGTTTGTCCAGTCTGGGCTACTGTAAAAAACATGGCTGCCTCCATAGAGAGGAGCCGCTCCTGATGTAAATATACAGTATTTCAATATAAAAGCCCATTCCAGGGTAAAGAAAAGAACAATTCACAGAATTTAGATGAAACACACGAGTGAAAACATCACTAGGATTATTTTATATTAAATTTCTGCCAATAGATCCTATCACCTAAATCTTACACACTGGACCTTTAACACCTTCTTTCGAACCTCCTCTGGAACCTGTTGAATCTTTTCCAGGACCATTTTTAAAACCTTCTTTAGAACTTTCTCTGGAACCTTATTAGGAACCTTCCTCCTCTTCTTTGTTCGGTTTATTCGGTGGCAACCAACGCCAAGGTGCATTACCGCCATCTACTGCTGTACTTCTTCCAGTTTCTCAAGAACTTACTCTGGAACCTTCTTGAGAAACCTTATCTGGAACCTTCTTTAGAACCTTCTCAAGAACCTTCTATGGGACGTGCCCTGGTTCTATGTTTCACATCTACGTATTTAATCTGATTAATAAACTGAAACTTGTTGTAAACTCATCGACAGCAGAACAAACTGATCCTCTTCACAACTGAGTCTCATCATCGAGTAGCTGAATAAAAACCTGCTCGTTCATTCAGGCGTCACCAGAACGTTCTGTTTCTCAGGGAGGTGATGTCAGACTTCTGTTCTCCAGGTTGGTTCTCCAGGTTCTCCTGACTGTGTTCTACGACCATCAGGTTTCGTGGTCTTTCTTTGTCTGGTTCATTTAAAAATGGATTTTCTGAAGGTTCAGACTCTTTTATAACAAACGGCCTCAGATGTCTCTGCAAGTCAGTCAAACAAAAAGAGGACAAACAGGTGGACACGTCCTCTCCAGAGAGACGAGGACTGTGTCACACAAACAGTCCACAAATACAACACCTCTCAGTGTGGTGCAGGACATTTCTGTGACCAGAGGACAGAGCTGTTCAGTCTCCTCCGTCTTCTCATATCTTGTCATGTCCTTTGAAGTGTTTGGTTTGGTCGTCACTCTGAGAGAATCTCTTCTATTCTTAGTCTCTTGTCTAAATATTTATTCTGACCTCAACCAGGAGCAGCCGAGCCTCTGCTGGAGACCTGGGGTTCGGTTGAATCGTGTATTACTCTTGGGAAGGATCAGACTGAGTGGCATTAAGTGTTTCAGCAGTCGCCAATAAGAGTTGTGTGAATTCTCTGAATGAAAAGAAAAGGAGCTTCAAAGCATCCTAACTTCTCCTTCAGCAGAGGAAACAATGAACCTTCCTATAAAGAAGAGGAGACATTTCTGTCCAACAGTTCAGCAGCAACAGAAGAGGAGGAGGAGGAGGAGGAGGAGGAGGAGGAGGAGGAGGAGGAGGAGGAGGAGGAGGAGGAGGAGGAGGAGGAGGACTGTACCTTCCTCTTGACGCCCTCAGACTTCTGTGACATATTCTTCATTTTGTTGTGGAGATGAAACAACACCTGTAGAAATACAAACAGTTAGTTAATCAGGCACGTGACTGTTGCCATAGAGACAGAAATTAATTAATTAATGTTCATTGGAACTGAAAATAAAGGAAAACATCAGAATATGAAGACTTTCACTACATCATCAACAATGAACATCTCGAGCTGTTGATTCACTTTATATTTAGTTTTTAAACTTCAGGAACCAACACATTCTGATGTCACAATATTGATCTTATCGATATTAATCAATAAATCGCTGCTGAAAGAAACGAGTTTCAGTTTTATTTTGAAACTTCTCTTCGGTGTTGTTCTCCTCGCGCTTGCCGTGCGCTTTTACGCACAGACTTTATGATCCTCGGGACTTTGTCTGCGCCCTTTGCTCTGTGCGCTGTTACATGCGCGTGTTTTACAGCAGCTCAGTCAAACATTACAGATGTTCTACACGAGGCACGGACCCTGGTGTAGCAGCAGCTGATGAGCAGCAGCGGCAGCAGGTATCCGAGCAGCAGGATGGAGACTTTGTACGCGCGTCTGGAGGCTCCGCTCCACTGCTCCCAGCAGAACGTGCTGTTGGGGGCGGAGGGGTGAGTGGTGAGGGTCTGGTGCTGAGCCACCGGCACCGCGCACGCCACCGACAGCGTCCAGATGACGCACACCCCGACCAGCGCGTTCCTGCGGCTCCGGACGCACGGAGACTGGTTGGAGCGCACCACGGCGATGTAGCGGTCCACGGACATGGCGACCAGCGTGAAGATGCTGACCAACATGGACACGGTGAAGAAGAAGTGACCGAAGCTGCAGAGGAACGAGCCGAACATCCACTGCGGCAGAGAGTAGACGGTGGCCTGCAGCGGGACGCAGAAGAGGAGGAAGAGGAGGTCCGCGACGCTCAGGTTCAGGATGAAGATGTTGGTGGTGCTGCCGGTTCGCCTCCCTCCTCCTCTCCCGGCGCCGCTGCACTTCACCCCACAGATCACCAGCATCACCAGACTGTTCCCCAACAGCCCCACCACGAAGATCAGCCCGAACACCAGCGGCACCACCACCGCCTCCGGACTCGAACCGCCGCCCTGCGCCTGCGACAGGTTCAACCCCGCGACCCCAGCCAAGCCGGAGGACGCGTTTCCCGGCAGCAGCATGATGGAGCTCCGCGGGGGGAGCAGGAGGCTCAGAGAAGAAGCCCGTGAAGGACTGAGTGAAAGACCAGGTCCATGATCCGGATCAAGGACATTCGGCAGCGCAGACTGGGAACACTGCAGGTTACTGGAGGACAGGCAACACGGCTTCCTGTCAGGATGTCAAAGTAAAACAACTTGATCCATGTGAACTTTATTCAAAGTTCAAAATAAAACAAGAAACTTTGAGTCGATAAACAGGAAACAAAGATAAAACCTTGAGTTAATAGTGTCAGGGGAGTTTAGATGGAAAACGCAAAGACACGTTAATAATAATAATAAAATGAACCGTTCTATAATAATATTTAATACAAATTCAGTTACTATTTCTACACACGTCATTTGTCTCGTCTGTTTTCTTTTCTATGATCATGTTGACAAACAGGATTTTATTTTGAAGTCATGTGAACTTCCTGTTGAGAGGTGAGTGAAGCCTCTTTATGACAAAGTGTTTTTATTACACTGTTTAATTAATGTTTATTCTCTTTATTATTTCATTCACTTTATTACAGGAGCTGTGTTTGAAGTCACGTGACGGAGCAGATGAATAGTTACTAGAGTTACTAAGTTACTGCTGGCACTCTAGTTACTACAGGAAGGAGTCATGGATACAAACATGATGAGCACATCATGTTTACAGACCAAAGAGTTCATTTCCTGTCTGATGATTTATGATGTCACAGATATAATAACGTTTATGAGTGTGTGTGTGTGTGTGTGTGTGTGTGTGTGTGTGTGAGTGTGTTTCCAGTAAAAACACCAACCTTATCATTAACAGTTGACCTAATTTCTGAGTTGGAGGTTGAGGTCAGAGGTCAGATGTGATTAGTCGTTGGAGTTGGTTATGAATTAGTCATGATTAAGGTTAGAGATAAGGTTTGGGTAAGGCTGTTCAAAAGTGTGTGTGTGTGTGTGTGTGTGTGTGTGTACTTGTGTGGGTTAGAGCATTGACCTTACGAGTGAGGACATTTTAGGAAAGTCAAGACATTTTGACTAGTCCTCACTTTTTCAATGGGCTGTTTGAGGGTTAAGACTTGGATTTAGGATTAGGATTAGGTTTAGGTTAAGTTTAGGTTAAGTTTAGGTTAAGTTTAGGTTAGGGTAATACATTTAGTTTTGATAGTTAAGGTTTGGGTAAGGGGCTGACAAATACAGTATGCCAATGAGTGTCCTCACTAAGATAGAAGTAGAAGAATGTGTGTGTGTGTATAGCATGTTCTTCATTTCAAAGTAAGAGCGCACTAACACGATGTGACTTCATCAAGTGAAGCTCAGTGATTTGAATTAAAACTAAAGACTTTGTTTCATGTCAGACTCGTGTCTCGTCTCATTGGCTCAAAGTTTCCTTGACAGGTTCAAAAATATCAGGGAAAATGCAGAGGAGCTGCCACGTTTCCTCAGAGGTTAATGATTGGTTAATGTCAGCAGAGAGTGTGTGTGTGTGTGTGTGTGTGTGTGTGTGTGTGTGTGTGTGTTAAAGTTTCTGTTTCCTCTTTAAAAACCTGCAGAAAATATAAAAAACGTATTTTCTGTCGAACAAGTCACAAAAAACGAATCAGCTTTTTTTTGTGAAGTTTTTCATTGATGGATTTTATTGTTTTCCTTATAAATAAACATGATACCTCATGTTTATGTTTCCGTTATATAATCATGTTCCTGTTAAATGACTGTAAAGTGCAGTTGTCATGGAGACGACTGGTTGGATTTTCCTTCATGGTTTATTTTGTGTTTATTCATGTGTGTGTTAAACGTCAGCTCAGAGATTTTTAATAAAGGTTCAAATGAAATAAACGCACACACACACACACACACACACACACACACACACACACACACACACACACACACACACACACACACACACACACACACCAGTCATTACTCTCATCTGACATTAACTGACCAATCATTAACCTCTGACGGAACGTGGCAGCTCCTCAGCTGCTGATGATCCACATTTTGTCCAATTTTGTTTTGCTTTTAGTGTGTGTCTGTGTGTGTCTGTGTGTGTGTGCGTGTGTGTGTGTGTGTGTGTGTGTGTGTGTGTGTGTGTGTTTCTGTTTGCTACCATAGAATGAGACCCTCGTGTGTGGGCTCTCGACTGAGGGATACACTCAAGTCGGTTTAAATTTAAAGATATAATATGAAACAACTCTTCATTAACTAGACCTTTGTTTTATATTTTGTTGACTTGTGAACTAACATTATCCAAAATGTTTTCAACAATGTTGGAACTCAGAGAATTATTCAAGTTAACCTACAACTTGAAACGACACGTTTCTAAAATCAAACAGGAAGTAGCAGAATGTCACAACTAAAGGCTGGAGGACGACACACAAGTTTGAACTGAAAATAAGTTTAATTTAGTTCGAAAATTAATTGTGGTAAAACTACTATGATGAAACTGAAGAAAACTGTGTGAAAACTTTACAAATGATGAAACGTCAAAGAAACATTTCTGTGAAATCTTGAATCTACAGGATGAAAATAACCAGAGATCAATAAACTAAATCCACATTTCATTAACTCATGTTTCTGTCATTGAATCGTTTAACTTCACTTTTATTCTTCTCCTGTTTTATTTCGTGACATAAATTCAACCAGTCTGAAACATCATTCATAATAATAATAATAATAATAATAATAATAATAATAATAATAATAATAATGTGATGAGTTAAAATGAATTCACTGTTCTGATGACTGGTTTCTGTGTCCAGTCATCAACATGTTTTCAGATGTTTCAGCCAATCACAGAGCAGCAGATGAGGGCGTGTGACCCGTGAGAATGACCTGTCGCCTCAGCTCTGATAAACAGCTGTGGACCACCGAGCGCTCTGATTGGCTGTGGCCCAGCAGGGTTAGGGGATAAAACCCGAACGAGCACGACATCACTCTACCTTCATCACCATGGCCTTTCTCTGGATCGTCTCGTGCTTCGCCTTCGTCAGCGCCGCCTATGGTCAGAGTCCGTTCGATTTGAAATTGTATTGACAAAATCTTTATTAATCGTTCAAACTTTATTTTCCATTTTAACTTCATTTATGTGTCAGTGATTCGTAGTTTAACAAACTGAGCAGGAGCATTAGTTTGTCTCTGGATCAATCACATTAAAATGATGATTATTGATCAGTTTGTATTTTATAGTTCAGTATCACTGTGCCTCTGCTGCCACCTGCTGGTTCATTCACTCGAACTTGTTTCTTAGAGTCAAGGTCACATTCTATGTTGGAGCAGGTTTTATCCAGCAGGGGGCAGGTTTTCTCCAGTGGCAGAACAGCAGAGTAGTCCTTTAACATCTGTCGTACCTGTCCTACCTGTCCTACCTGTCGTCCTGACCCTAACACTGTCGTCCTCTCAGGCTGCGGAACCCCCACCATCGCCCCCCAGGTGTCAGGCTACGCCCGCATCGTTAACGGTGAGGAGGCGGTGCCTCACTCCTGGCCCTGGCAGGTGTCACTGCAGGTGAGTCAGCTGACCTCAACTATCTCCTCTTCCTCCTCATCTTCCTCCTCCTCCTCCTCCTCCTCCTCCTCCTCCTCTTCCTCTTCTTCTTCTCCAGTTCAGATGAGTATGTTTTTTTTCTCACAGCAATCCAATGGCTTCCACTTCTGTGGAGGATCTCTGATCAACGAGAACTGGGTGGTGACCGCCGCTCACTGTAACGTCAGGTCAGAGCAACACACAGACAACACAACAACACACAACAATGTTAAGAACCCTTTTATGTTTCTTTAAACATCTGATGGTCATTAAATGTGTTGTTTAAAAATAATAAATGATGCAGTTTTGTGTGAACTGACCCTTTAAAGTCGTGTTTCCTGTTTCCTGTCAGGACCTACCACCGTGTGGTCGCTGGAGAACATAACAAGGGATACGGCTCCAATGAGGCCGTCCAGATGCTGAAGCCCGTCAAGGTGAGAACCAACCGTCAGCCAATCAGCTTTTAGAACACACCCCCTTCCTCCACTAACACCCACCTCCCCTCCCAGGTGTTCACCCACCCCGGCTGGAACCCCCAGACCATCAACAATGACATCGCCCTCATCAAGCTGTCCACCCCCGCCAGCCTGGGCAGCAACGTGTCCCCCGTCTGCCTGGCCGGGTCCGCTGATGTCTTCTCCCCTGGCATGGCCTGCGTCACCTCCGGCTGGGGTCTGACCCGCTACAACGGTGAGACAGACGTCAGCTGCACTGACTGAACTTTCTAATGACTTCAGTGCATTGACTCCACTTCAGAGACTTTTACTTTGAAAGGTGCAGAGGATTTCTGAGTGTTTCCTGTGTCCACAGCTCCCAGCACTCCCAACATGCTCCAGCAGGCGTCGCTGCCCCTGATGTCCAATGAGCAGTGCAAGAAACACTGGGGCAGCAACATCTCCGGAGTCATGATCTGTGCTGGAGGAGCCGGAGCCACTTCCTGCATGGTGAGGCCCCGCCCACATACCTGACCCACCTGTCTCACCCTCTCCAGTCTGATTCCTGTGATGTTTAGTTTGTCCTCTCTTGGTCCTGCTGTGTGTCAGAAGTTGTTTTTTGTTGTTGATGTTTGTTGTTGACCTGTTTGTTGCGTTGCAGGGCGACTCCGGCGGTCCTCTGGTGTGTCAGAAGGATAACGCCTGGTCTCTGGTCGGTATTGTGTCCTGGGGAAGCAGCCGTTGCTCCACCTCCACTCCCGCCGTCTACGCTCGCGTCACCGAGCTCCGCAGTTGGGTCGACCAGATCCTGGCCGCTAACTAAACACTCAGGAGCTGAGCCGCCACCTTGTGGGGGAACAGAGGAACCCTGTGCCCCCGGACCTCGGTCCCACGTCAGAGTGTGGTTTATGAAGGATAATAAAAACAATGAACCTCAATGACTGTGTTTGTCGTCCTTTGAATTTGTGTCTTTTCAACAGAAACTGAATGAACTTGATAAAATGACACAGACACAGAAACGTTAGAACCAACTGAAGAACCTGGTTTATTTTCAGACTGTTTCTTCCATAGACGTCACTCATCATCTCATCCCAACATCAGCTTGTAGAAACATCCTGTCTCAAAAGGACGATGAGACACAAGATGCATTCGTTACCTCTAGACTGGATTATTGAAATCCTTATTATCAGGAAATAATTCTTTAAAATAATTACAATCTGGTCCTGGTGAAGGACTTTTGATTTCCTGGATCGAGGTGTTGTGGTCACTCTGGCTCTTGTGCTCCGGTCCTTGTGATCTGCACTTGTTCTCATGTGTTTCACCTGTGTTCAGTTTAGTAAGTTTAGTTGTGAATTTAAAAGTATGCTGAAGTGAATGGTTTGTCTCTGTTGTGGTGAGACCCCTGTGGCATCGTCTATTGCCACAGTTAATGAGACATATGAGATTATGAATGAGCCCCCACATGTCGCATCATGTATTAAAGAGCTCGTTGCACCATGTAATCCCAAAACATCACATCTGCAGACCGACTGTGGCTCTAGAGTCTGGAAGAGGAGAACAGGAGGTGAAACTTCAGCTCCCAGACTCTTCTCCTGTTAATGAGTCTGTGATCATCTGTCAATGTCAATTATATTTATAGAGCACATTTAAAACAACTTGGTTGACCAACGTGCTTTACAGGTGTAATGGTACAACAAGGGGACAGTAAAACGTAATACATCATAGTGCAAGTAATACAAATAAAATAAAATTATTAATGTAAAACAATAAAAATAAAAATAAAATAAAATATAAGCTATAGGATAAGATAAATAAAATCAGCTGCGATGAAACGTACTCAACTCGAGGAGCCTGGGAGAACAGGTGTGAGTTACAGTGTGTTAAAGACGAGGCCGATCTGATGTGAAGTGGTCGGTTGTTCCACAGGTCGGGGGTGTGATCACCTCTGGTCACGAGCCTTGTCTGAGGTTCGTCAAGGAGCCGTTGAGTTCCCTGACTGGAGTGTGCATAAAGAGAAGTGTGGATAAGTAAGACGGTGCCAGTCCGTTAAGAGAATAAAAGTCGTTGATATCAGTCGACCCACAGATGATGAATGCAGCTGTTTGTTGAATATTTGTATGTTTGATTATTGAAATGTGACAAACATTTTAAATAAAGTGCTTCATGTTCGTCTCTGCTATTACAAACAGCCGTGACTTTTGACCTCATCAATTATTCGCCCCTATTAAATGACTGATGACATCATCACCACTGTGTTTGTTTCCTTGACAACAGTGAAGCTGCAGACTTCCAACACAACAACAAACATTGTTCATTGTCAAAAACAACAAGAGACAAATGAATAAACAATTAAATCTAAAGATCAATGCATTTATGAATCGTTGATATTATAATATCACTTACTGTAACTAAACACAATAAAACTAAATAACAATCAAACAAATTCTTGTTTCTTGTTTTATATTCTCAACAAGTATGTGTGTGTATCTGCTCTGTCCCCATATTGACCCCTATTCCTGTTTGGTGTGTGTTCCTGACTGTGCGTGTCAATCAATCAATCAATCAATCAATCAATCAATCAATCAATCAGTCAATAAACTAACCAATCAGTCTGTTGAAGTTTAACTCAGAATATTTTATATTAAACATGTATTATTTGTATTTAAAGACTGTATCTAAATCCTGTATAGAAAATATATATTTACATGACCGTATAACCTATATGAGAAAGCATGTCAAACATAACATTCATAAAATTATTTATAATCTAACAAAAAATAGTTTTTATTATTACTAACATGTCATTAGGTCACCAGTCAAATAAATCCTCAAAGACACGCAACACTGAATTGATTTATATGTTATAAAATAATGTGTTTAATTTCAACTTATATAAGATTTTCATGTTTGTTCTGTTTTATGGATCATAAACATTCTTTTAATGAATATGCTGTTGCACACACACACACACACACACACACACACACACACACACACACACACACACACACACACACACACACACACACACAGACGGTGTGTGTTGACATGCTGGGAAACTCACACATGTTCCAACAAACTGACCTTCAACGCACACCGACACACACACGACATATCAGAGATAAACCTGAGTTGTGTGTGTGTGTGTGTGTGTGTGTGTGTGTGTGTGTGTGTGTGTGTGTGTGTGTGTGGGTGTGTGTGCGTCATCACAGAAATGCTGTCACAGCTTTTCTCTCTGAGCTGATTTAACTATTCTTTAAAATCTTTTATCTCCGAAAAGCAAAAGTGTCTCAATACAAACAATAAAACACCATCACTATGTTTTCATTCATTGATTCATTCATGCTTTTTTTATTATTGCATTGATCATGTGACCAGAGCACAGCAGACATGATGTAAAGATTATTAAGTGGAGACGTTATAATAGAATCAGAACATTTTATTATCATTATTATTATTGTTATTATTGTTTTTATTATTAATAGATAATGGTTTAAAAAAAAGAGACCCAGTAAACTTGTTTTTTAATTTAAGTTGTTTGTCTGAAACTCCAGTGAATAAATGTTTAATTGATAAATTCTCATGTTGAACTTGGTTCTATTAAATTTGTTATTTTCTTCATTGAATCAGAACAAAAAAGTCATTGATACAGACGAGCTTCTGACACACAAACATTTTTAATGATGATAAATTAAATGTAGAAAAAAACACTTATTACAGAGAATGCTTCCACTGTATAAAATAATCCGTTCTTATTTTTTGTTTCCTTTGACTGTTTATTTCCTTTGATTTATTGTTTTGATTAAATTAACTTAATAATAATATTAACAACATACGGATGAATCATTACATGGAAACACATTTTAATGGAATTTATATTTTTCTCGGTCGTGATTAAACTGAGCTGAGAAACTTTCTCCGTTTTCGGAAAAACATTCCGTCAGCTCCATCTGTCCCAACTCCCACCGTCCTCTGATACCGTGTCCTCTTCCACTCACGTCTCGTCCAATCACAAGTCTCCCTGCTAGTATAAAAGCTCCTCGCTCACACAGACTCAACACGATCGAACCATGACCTTCCTGTGGATCCTCTCCTGCCTCGCCTTCGCCGGCGCTGCCTACGGTGAGTCGTTAACACCAGAGTCTTACTCTCAGCAGCTAACTATGACAACCATCATGGGGCACAATCCACTGTTGTTGGATGTTTTATATTTTTCACTAAATATTTTATAATTGAATTATTTATTTAAATAATTAACCTCTGAGCTGACAACATACAAGATTTAATTCAGGCTGTAATATACAACTTCACCACTAGATGGCACTAAATCCAGTATACTGGTCCTTTAACGTTAGGTCCTAATATATCTTATTATCTCATTTCAATCAAAAAAAAAGAGACATCAAGAATTGAAATGATGAAATAGTGATTTCTATAAAATAATCTAAATAAGTTAAATATAAAATATGGATAAAGTTGTGTAGCAGCTCAAACTTTAACATCCGGAGAACTTGAACACTTAATCAACACTGAAAGATTCACTTCAAACTTTAAACCAGTTTATTTGATATTTAAACTTTTATTGAACCAGTTGATCAAAGAGTCTTTTAGAACAAGAAGAAAATAAAGTTTGACGTCAAATCAAATGAAACTGTGAAGTTATAGAATGTTTTCTCTTGAATCTTGTTTCTGTCTGATTTCACCTTCGCATTCATGTTGTTCTTGTTGTTGATGATGTCATAATGATGTCACCAGGTTGCGGCTCTCCCGCAATCAACCCCGTCATCACTGGCTACTCTCGTATCGTGAACGGTGAGGAGGCGTTGCCTCACTCCTGGCCCTGGCAGGTGTCCCTGCAGGTATGCACACACACACACACACACACACACACACACACACACACACACACACACACACACACACACACACACACACACACACACACACACACACACTCACAGCTGTGTAACTGAAGGTGTGTGTTTCAGGACTACACCGGATTCCACTTCTGCGGCGGCTCTCTGATCAGTGAGAACTGGGTTGTGACCGCTGCTCACTGCAACGTCAGGTAATCGCCTAAATGTTGTCATGGCAACAAGTTTAAAACATCATAATGTAGTTTGACTGACATTTTAAACTTTAAAGTTCATAAACCGGACTTAACTAACTCACTAACTGCTCCCTTCACCCTCCTGGTCTGAGCAGGACGTCCCACCGTGTGATCCTCGGAGAACACAACCGTGCTTCCTCTGCTGAGGACATCCAGGTCATGAAGGTTGGCAAGGTAACTGACGCTGGCAACTTTTCATCTCATGTGGGAGGGGCGGGACTTCCTGTGGGTTTGCAACTCAGGACACTTTCATTTCCTCTCAGGTGTTCAAGCACCCCCGCTACAACGGCTACACCATCAACAACGACATCCTGCTGATCAAGCTGGCCTCCCCCGCCCAGATGAACATGCGTGTTTCCCCCGTGTGCGCGGCCGAGACCAGCGACAACTTCTCCGGAGGCATGAAGTGTGTGACCAGCGGCTGGGGCCTGACCCGCAGCAACGGTGAGACTTCCTGTGCCACAGCTCATAACGTATTGTTGTGAAGATCAGTGATGTTTGAAGCGTGATGTGTTTGTGTGTTGCAGCTCCTGACACCCCCGCCCTGCTGCAGCAGGCCGCCCTCCCTCTGCTGACCAACGACGACTGCCGTCGTTTCTGGGGCAACAAGATCAGCGACCTGATGATCTGCGCCGGAGCCTCCGGAGCCTCCTCCTGCATGGTGGGTGTCGACGCAGAGCAGAATGAAGATGTTGTTCACATGTTGTTCACATTCATTTAATGACGTGTTGTGTTTCCAGGGCGACTCTGGCGGTCCTCTGGTCTGTCAGAAGGCCGGCGCCTGGACTTTGGTCGGTATCGTGTCCTGGGGAAGTGGAACCTGCACTCCCACGATGCCCGGCGTTTACGCCCGTGTCACCGAGCTCCGCGCCTGGATGGACCAGACCATCGCTGCCAACTAAGCATGTCAGAGCAGACCACTTTCTGTTTCAACCTGATCATCAATAAAATACAGAAACTCTGAAACCATCTGTCTCTGTGTTCTGTGTCGCTCTATATATAGAGCTGTCAGTATGTTAGTTGAGCTGAGCATCGACCGTAACCAGTTACTATGGCTCTGTCCAGTGTTCAATACACATCTCTGTCTTCATTGATCAATTGGGATGTTTGTAGGCATGTTTGTATGTTATAAGCATGTTTGCAGCAAGTTTGTTACCATGTTCATATGTCGTCCTCGTGGTCCTCATGATATTTTAAAATGATTGACACAAAAAATATTGAACTGACATTTGGAGACAGACTTTGTCCAACATGTCATTTATTACACAAACAGCACATTTCATACATGTAATGGACAGAGCATCAACACGTTTCCTCAGTTGTTTCTCAGTTTGCACGGATCTGACAGCGTGACATCAT